>NC_056746.1:822333774-822353774 GCF_019279795.1 Protopterus annectens
AGTTGGCACTAAATCGATCTGCCAGGATATTGGCAATATCCTTGGGATCATTATATTTAATGCCATTCTGTTTTAGCTGAGAGCAGATCTGAGCATTGCCATTTAGATTCTTGACATAACTATAGAATGCCTTGTGGTTGTCTTTGGAATCTTTGGCAATTTTATTTTCATAACTAGCTTTTGTGGATTTTATGAGGGATCTCAGCTTCTTACTGAGGCTGGTGAGGGAATTTTTTGTATCCTGGGATTTTCCTCTTTTTGCAACAGTTTCTTCCTTCTGTTGTATAGTTTGTTTATAGGAGGGGACCACCAGATTGGCTTCCTTTTTTTGGAGAAGAGCATCTTGGTTCTATTTGGGATGGCACGATTCATGCACGAGTGGATGTGCTCGTACAGTGCCTTAGTGTAGGATTCTGCAGTCGAACTTCCAGATCCCGTCTGTGTGGGTGTTGTGAAGTTTGTCACTTCTGACTTCAGTAGCTTGAAGTTGGCTTTGGAGAAGTTTTTTAAGGAGGTTTCCTTACTGGGGGGGTGGGGTGGGATGTGGATATCAAGGGTGGTTTGCTTATGGTCAAACCTGACCAATGAGGGGGTGACCACTGGTGTGGAGCATCTATCTTCCATGTTGGTAATGACCAGGTCTAGGATATTGGAGCCCCTGGTGGGACAATGTTGATCCAGGGCGTTGGAATTTATGAATTCCAAGAATGGTTGGGAAAAGGAGTTGGTACCCAAGTAGTTTTCCCAATTAATGGCAGGGTAGTTGAAATCACCCAGCATTAGGGTGTTTGGTTGTATCTTAATATTTTCCAGTATGTTTAGAAAGGTGTAGTGAGAATCTTGGGGCATAGTGGGGGATCTGTAGCAAGCTACAATTTGGATTGTAGTCTTACCTAGTGTTAGTTGCACCTGGAGAATTTCAGATGCATTGTGTTGGGCAACTAGCCTGGAGGTGTGAATATTCTTGGTGAATATGGACACTCCTCCACCTTTAGTGTTTCGGTCTTGGTTTTGTGGCCGAAAAGTGTGGTAAGAATTGTAGCCTGGTATTGCAGGGGTTCTCTCTGGAGCTTTGAACCAGGGCTCAGTTACTGCACAGATATCGATGTACTCCCTTTTTAGGAGTGCCTCGAGAGAGTGCATTTTGAGGTTTAGACTTCTAGCATTGAGTAGCATTACCTTCAGATTTTGCATGCTTGTATCTGTTACGGTGGTGGTTTTATCCTTTGAACCTTGCCTAAAAAAGGCACTATAGGGGTGGCAAGAGCTTTAGCCAGTAACCTGAATCCCAGGGGTGACAGGTGCAGACCATCTCTGGCAAAGCATCGTGGTTTGTTGATCATGTCTTCCCAGGCAGACAAATACTAGATCCCCTTTAAATGACACCAGAAACTTAGCCAATTGTTGAAGTCAATCATTTTGTCCTTATACTGTGGTATCATTCTGGGTGAAGGCAGGATGCTACTCAGGGCTAGGGTCATACCTGCCTTGGTCACATGATCCAAGAGCTCTTCCTTGTCTCTTTTCATGTAGTCCAAGGGAGTCTTTATGCCTCAAGTTATTCACTCCAGCATGGACAATGACAGAGTCGTATTTGTACTTGTTGTGGAGTGACTTGAGTGCATGCGTTATGTGGCGGATCCTGGCACCCGACAGGCAGATGACTGTAATTTTCTCCTTGTTCAGCCTGGTGAGTGGGACATCAGTGTGCCTGACTATAGAGTCACCTATGACTAAAGTGTTGGGTACATTGTCTTGCCTTAGGGGCTGTTGTTGGGTGGCACACTGGTGTTGTGAGCTATGTGTCACTTTGGTTGTGACTGGTGTTTGTTTGCGTTTCGGATTCGGAGGTCCTTGTTGCTTGGGCAGGTTAATGTTAAGGGCCTCTGCATATGTGGGTTTAGTGTTGCTATGTGTGGGTGTTGATGATGTGGGTTTTGAAGGGCTATGAGTTGCTTGAGGTGTAATGCAGGTGTTAACCTTCTCCTCTTGACTGTCTAGCACAATCTTGGCCAGAGAGAGCTTTGCTTCCAGTTTGGCTATGTAAGTGCATCTCTCGCAGGTTGTAGTGTTGGGTGGTAGGAGGAGAGGATTGCCTGTGTACATGAGGCAGTTGCCGCATTGCCCCAGTATGCCCAGATTCACCAGGAGGAAAGGAAATCACCGGAAGCTGACCCTTGGACATGCCTGTTTAGGTGCTTTTTTGTAAAGTTTAAGAGCTGTTTTCCCTTACCTTTGCAAGGTACTTTGCAGTTATAGGCTGTTTAGTGCCTATGATTAATTTCTCCTTATTGACAAGGAGAGCTGAGTGCTTGTATCAGTTTCAGGTTTCCTAGTGCTTTCCAGCAGGTTCTAGAGCAAGTGCTAGTCACAGGGGTTCAGATTTTAGTGCTACTACTGAGAAAACAGCTAGTTTTAAGGGAAAATTTGAAGAGTACACTTTCTGGCACCTGGAAAAGTTTAACTGTAGACTCGCAGTGCTGCACGATGTGAAAAATGTGCACACACGTGTTTTTAAGCCAGAAAGTTGAAATGGATAGAAATCAGCCCAAAAGGCTCATAAAATTACAATTTCAGAGCTGGAAACCACTCCTCTAGGGTTAGATAGGCAGTACAATGCTCACCAGTCCCACTGGTAGGCAGTAGGACTTCCCTCTACCAAAGCAAGGTCTGGATAGCTCTGAGCACAGAAAATAAAGTCCTGAGACAAGCAAAGCCTGGGATATGGACTGGCTAGAAAAGGTGGGAAACGAGCAAACAAGATAGTATTTTTTTTGTTGTTGAAACAGGCTAAACAATGCAATAATACAGTAAATAAACACAGAAAAGGCTAACACCCTTGAGTGTGTAGTCCTAAACAGTAAATGTAATTAAAACTCTACAAAATTAGCAATTTAAAACTTTTTAAATGAAGCAAGGCAAGTGCACAACTGAAAATGATTTAAGAGGCAGCAACACAGCAGAATAAGTAGCTAGTCTACATATACAGAGAAGTCTATATATACAGAAAAGCAGCTAAAACACACAAACACTACAGATGCAGTGCAACCTAGAGCACTTGAGTTGTAGCAATTTTAAAGCAATTACAGTTATAATAAATGCTCTAAAATATACTCTATATTTCCAAAATGTTTGAGAAGCACAGTCAGAACACAAGGAGATTCAGGCAAAAAAATGTATTTATTTATTTTTTTTTTTGAAAGGGAAAAAGGAGAAACAGAAGGTCTTATCAAATGTTCTCTCTGTATTAGGCAGAATGAGTTAATGACACTAGACTGGGAGGAGTGTCCCAGATCAGATTTACATTTGGGGCGGGCAACTGCAAAGCCACCAAGTATTAGCCTACAGACAGTAAGCACTACAGAAAGCCACAAAATGAAAGTTTTTAAACAGATAAAGATTTGTAAAGATACAGAATGCTTTAACTGCAAACAAATCAGTTACCCATGCAGATTAGTTAATAGCAATAAAATACACTCAAAAACTAAGTAGCAGGCAATAAAAGTGCTATATATAAATTGCTAGAAACAATAATCAGTATAAATAATCAAAAAAACAGGCTACTTATATATCTCAGCTAAGAGTTGTAGTCAACACCTCTCATCCACTCTGCTCATTGTGTATAGACAGAAACCCTCTCAAAGTTAGGGCTTAAATCTGCATGCATCTACATGCAATAAATAATTATATTACTACGTTTGCTCAACCTTTTTAGTTTAGAAAGAAAATGGTCAGGATTTTTTTTTTTTTTATATTAAGGTTAATTCTGCAGATTGTCTTCTCCAGACACAAAGATGTTTTGGTACAATTATTTAAAAGATCAGTATGAAGTTTTGTGTAATATAGTGGTGTTTTTCATTCCTATAGTAGTAAGGATATAGAGAAGTTGCAGCACATTCAGTTTTGGGATGTCAGATGTTAAAACTATGAACATTATCTGAAATAAAAACAGATATTTATAGTATAAGGTACAAGTTCAGAGATAATTTATTCAGAGGTACATAAAGGGAAACTTAATTTGGGCATATAAATGCTATACTGATATTTTTTACATGCACTAGTAGGAATTAGTTTTGCTAACCACCATTAACCATCACTATATTACCAGAAATAATAACTGGTTAGTAGAAATTAACAGCAAGACTAGTTCTTTGACATGGAAATACTGGAACAAGATCCCCTATTATTAGAAAGTAGGACACCTTAAATGGTTTTAAGCAAAAACAAATTTATAGTAAGATGACAAGGTTTATTGTGCATCTAACTTATGGAATAGCACTTCTAATGACCTTTGATGACATCCTTAGCCTGCCCAACAACATCATAACATTGTAACGTTTTCAGTGAAACATTAAAAAATGCTACACATGCCTCAGCGACACCTTTAGCTTTCTCTCTGAATTTGACTTTTATTATGAAGACAAAGAGATTTACAAACAAAAAACACACATCGCAAAAGTAGAGTAAATGTATTTATTTATTTACTTGGTTTGCTCTTCTGTTGGACCTGTCTGATGATCTCACTATGCTCATCCAGTTATATTCATTCTGCTGGTGGGGTGAGAGGCAGGCAGCACCACACTTGTCAAAACTCATATGTCTCAAATGTTCCTGCCCTGAATGCCTAATCAATCCATTCATTCCCCTTATGCCAGTGGTTGGGTGGTAAAAAGTGGGCCAGATTTCAGGTCTGTTAAAGCAGCCTACCCTTCCCCTTGAAGCTACCTCCTCCCTGCAGAGGCTCTTTAGAGCTCCACTGAATACTGTCTGTTATAGAAGGGTATTTACACAGTGGTATTGTGGGTTATTCAGGCCCATACTCTGTGGGTGTAACACCCACTGCTCCCTCTAGATGTCACCCAGGTAGCCATCCACAGCTACCGACTTCTCCTCAGGACATGCCAGCCAGCAGTGACTGTTTACTCCTATCCTCCCTGCCCCAGCACTTGAGCTATCTGAACTCAGTTCATCTGCATTGTAGTCAGGGTTTCAGACCTCAATAACTTTAAAAATTCTAGGTTATTGTCTGTAATAAACCCATTTTGTCAAATTACTCACAAAAGTATTAGATGGACTTCCTACACAGAAATGACTATATGATGTTCAGTACAGGTTTCATAAGGGTCATGCAACAGACACTACTAACACTCTCTGTGATTAGCAGCAAAAGGCTAAATTAGACACCATTAGGAGGTACCACAATTTTAGCAAAGCATCTGGCAACATTAATAACTAATACATTTCAATATTAACTACTTAACAAATTATATGACATTAATAATTAATATGTCAAATTTTTTTAGTGTTGACAGTATATAAGACTGCTACTAGGCTTGCAAGACTGCACTTTCCACCAGACTTGAAGGTCATTGGTTTCCCTCATCTTTCTGCATAAAATTATCTCTGTTCTGCTAGCTGGAATTTTTAGCCTACAAAAATTTTTTTCAGTGTGTTGACAAATATATAAGACTGCCACTAGGTGAGCTGCTAAATCCATCTGTACTACTGAACTGCAGTGCCAGTCGTACTTCTAAGAAAAAGGGACACTTCATATGTTAATGTACTTTAGGCTTGTTAAAGCCATTTCACTTTAATGCATATAGCTTTCTTCCCCATGAGCTACTTGCCCTGGCTTTAATGTTTAACCTTCTTACCCATGAGCAACTTTTTTATACTTTCTCTGCTCCACTATCCTACTGAGTTACTCACACTATTTTAGGAAAAACACTCACACTGCTGTTTAAACCTTCCTTTACCACTATTGTCCCTGATTGTTTCTCTTGGGCTAATATCTCCATCTGTGAGGTGTTCTGACACACTCAATTCACCCTGGCTACACTCAGGATCACTATGGTCCCCTCCCCATGCTCCCAATTCCCATGCGCCCCCTCCTTATCTAAATTTATACTGAACATATCCTCTCCTCTTCCTCATTCTATCTCTTCCTCTTCCTACTAGCTTCAACAATCCCTGCTACTGCCTCATTATCCAATATCATTAACACAAACCCATTAAAATCTTATGTCACCTTCCCTACACACTTACTTTTCTCTACTTCCCCAATTAATTTACTCTTCTCTATTGTTCTGACTTTACAATCTATACTTTTATTCTCCTGTTCCCCTTATATAATATTCACTTCTCCCTCCTCAGCAAGTCCATCTTCAAAATTACCCTTCCTTTCATGATACTGACAGAAAACGTAATGCCCACAACCATTTTATTATACACATAACCCAATTAATCATTCTCCTAATACTTCCTTTAATTAACAATTTCATCCTACCACATTGTACATTCTACATTTCTCTGACTCTACTCTATTAATATCTTAACCTTTCACCATCTCCATAATAAAGAACCACCTTGTCTGGAATCTCCAATAAATCGTTTCTACTGGCATCTATTTTGCCCTCATCCCCCCCTTCTCCTTTAATATCTTTTTCCTTTTCATTCAATTATAATCTCCTCTTAACTACTCTATAGTCCTTTCTATCTACCACGTTATCCTTTTGCCTCTTCATATCGCTACTCTTCCTTGCATGTCACCTTACTACCTACCATAGTACTGTCACACTTCATTCACACTCACACACTACCAGTCATCCTACCTATACTTAGGCTAAGCCCTCCTTCATATCTAGTTCCTCAAATATATTTAATATCCATCCTATTCACCTTTTCAAATACAAAACATCAGTTCAGTTTGACATATCCTGAAATACATTCATATACTTTATTAAAAAAACTAACTAATCCTAATCCTGTCTTCTCTAAAATCACTCCCTGTGGCAGCAACCATCCCACCATGTGCTCCTCAGCCTCATCCATTCCACCATCTTCTGACCCTAGCTCCTATACAACACCCATAAACACTTCCTTACTTCCATTAGCATTCATAATATTCTAAACAAAGTTATAGCCCTACAAGCATGGTTTCTTCAATACTCTCCAGATAGTACTTTTATTACTGAAACATAACTAAAACCCCATATAAAAGATTTTGCAATTCTATCCCCTGACTACAATATAGTTCAATGTGACAGACTACACAAAAATGGGGAGGTACTGCAATTGTATATAATGACTGTCTACGTTTCTCACCCCCTTCAGAAATGACATTCCAACCTTCCAAAATGCAGAACTTCTTATCTCTTTCTCAGAGTTAATATACATAAGTAGCTTTGTGGAGCTGCCCTCTACATACCACTAGGTAATAATATTAGCTTGCTAGAAGAAATTCTTTGCCAGACAACTACAAATATTACTATTGAAACTATTACTTTAGGTGATGTTAACATTCACAGGTTATCTGTGACATCTAACACCCCAACTGCTAGTCTTAACTTGTTTGAATTCAAACAGCTGATCTCCTTACCTACTTGACTCAACTAAGCGAATCATAAAAATTTTAACCTTAACTGGATACTTCTTGACCCTAGTAATTATACTATCTCCGGGGTTCTACCTCATTTCCTTACTATCACCATATATTCAGCAATACAGAAATCTCCCACCAGCTAAAAAAGCAACAGTACAGAACTACCCCCCAAAGAGGTCCTTATCTGAGAAAATGATGATGAAAATGCTGGAAACTGCAAAACCGACATTCAGTAGCTGGCTTTCTGACTGGCGGCAGAAAAGTTCTGAGGACGATAAGTGTGTACGTCTCTTTTATGGCAAGTATGACTGCAGCGTATGCCAGACATACCATGTACCCTACAGAGGTGAAAGTCTTCTGTATACTGGCTAAGGTCAGGGCACCATCTGTCGGGATATCCCTCAAGTGAAGAATGTTGCAGCAAGTGAACAAAAGAACTTCTACCTAAAATCTTTCTAACTTTTATCTTGATACACTCAATAATCTACTAAAATCCATCAAATGGTCTCCACTCAAAACCCTATCCCTAGACATAGCTATCAATACATTCAACAACATATTCATGAATACTTTAAATCCCTTTCTCCCTACCAGAAATAAAAGAGTAAAAAATACTGAAACCCCCTGGCTGTCTCATTCTACAATAATTCTCAAGCAAAAATGTGGCAAAGTACGGCAACAATGGCACAGAAATAAAACACCCAAAACCTTACATCTATACAAGGAGTTGCACAACCTCACCAAAATGCATATATATGGGTCTAGGACTAATGATCGCCTGCACGTTTCAACAAAACTGAAATGGGCAAGCACACGTTCGCGAAAGTGCTTTTTCACCGCAAAAGCATTTTCGTGAAACTGAGCTAAAATGCCTTTTGCTGAGATCATGGCACAGTGGGGATAAGGAAATATTCCCTTTTCCCCACTGTAGTGCGATCTCAGAGTGAGACTATAAAAGTGTGGGGTGTGGGGGTACAGGGTGGCGTGCCCCCTTACATGAACGGGATTACTGTTATCATTTTTTTAAATCTTGTTTTTTTTAGCGGTCTTTCACGATCATGTGCACGACCATTTCAGATTCATTGAAACGTGCATTAGTCATATATATGTGTATATATATATATATATATATATATATATATATATATATATATATATGTGTGTGTGTGTGTATATATATATATATATATATAAATATATATATATATATATATATATATATATATATATATATATATATATGTATACATATATATATATGTACATGCATATTATTCTGACCGACAAGATAATTATGAAAATTCTAAAGGAATTCTGGAGCTCAGTTTAGAAATTTTTTTGACCTGGCTTATAGACTTCTTTCCCTCAGAAACCGCTACCAAAAAACACTTTCTTAATCAACATCATAGTCTCTCTTACCTCCAAGTTCTCCCCAACCATTTAATCTACCTCATAACTCTACTAGTGCTGACATCTATGTCTTCAATCTCCAGCCTCTCTCCACATCATATGTTAAACTGTCACTAAAGAAACTTAAACCCAGTTCTCCTTCTGCTGATGACCTCTCTGGTGAGTACCTTAAGCTCGGTGTACACTCTATAGCATACCCAGTCTCAATTTTCATTAACAGATCTATTCAAGACTCTCATTTATTTGCCCTGTGGAAAAAAATATTAATTATTCCCCTCCATAAATGAGGAAACTCCTCTGAAATCTCTAACCTTAGGCCAATTGCCATGTTGTTCCCCCTTTCTAAGATCCTGGAAAAAGTTTATTCATAAACAACTCCTACAGTACCTTTTACAAAAATGGTCTCCTAACCCTGACACAACACGGTTTCTGACCAGGCCTTAGCACCACTACTGCTCTCCTCAACTTTTCTGATACCATTAATAAGTCTGTTAGACTGAGGGTTTTCACTTTACTAGAGTACATTAAGGTAGAATAATAGGCCTGAAAATATACAGTCAGCTTGTGTTTTCATGTATGCATTCAATTTCACGTATAGACAGTTCAGTAGAAAGGAAAAGATAATCTTGCTGACTAAGCACGAGATGTGTGGAAATAGTTCTCAGGGAACGCTACAGAATGATCTTTTCTCAAGGGAAAGATACTGCAATGGAATGCTAGCTAAAGAACAGACTGGCACTGTGAAGCACATGCAAGAAAAGGCTTGGAAACTACGGCTAAAGAGGCATGTAAAACATCACAGGGTTTTGGTATTTATTTTTTATTTAACATTCGTTTACTGGGAAAGAGCCTGTTTTTCAGTGGAGGTCCGGCAAGAAATGCTCCAGACACATGTCTCTGGAATGTGTGAGGAAACCAGAGCACTCGGAGGAAACCCACATGAATGCAGGGAGAGCAAGCAGACTCTGCACAGAAGACACATCAGCCAAGAATCAAACCACAGAACCTCTTGCTGTGAGGCAACAATGCTAACTGCTGCAGCACTGCTCCATCAGTTGAGTCAGTTAAGTTAGTTTTTGGACAGGTATGGAAAAGGTCTTTGCAGTACAGACACTCAAGCCTGGGTACCACAGTCGGTCAAATATCCAATATTAACTAGAATATATGTTTAGAAAATTTGGACACATTTATCAGCACTGATACTGTTATCCAGCATTCCAGAATTTCTACAGACTGTTATTGATTATCAGCACTGTTACTGGAGACAGTCTTTGGATATTGTTAACATCTAATAAAGCATTCTTAACTGAAATACAGTGTGTGCAGAATTCATTCTGAAAAGTACAAAAAGACTTGGCCAAAAAGTGAGACTGGTACCTTTTTAAAACAAATTTGGTTAATTAACATATAAAGACATTCATTCCAGTCTCATTTCAGTTGTTTACGGTTAAATCCAGTATACTATAGTCTAATTAGTTCTTACAAAGGCACCAAAGAAAGTTTATCTTGTCTGATTTTTCTATATTTTTCCACAAAAGGCTTTGAAACATCGTCACAAGAGAAACTTATTACTCAAATGTCCTTTCTGGGCTTTTCCAAACCAACTCTTCTGTTGTTCTCTACCTATCTGAAAGATGTCAATATATCAAATGGCTCTCCTCTCTCTCCTTTTCTCCTAGTTAAAACAGCTGTTTCATAGGTTAGTACTAGGCTAACTGCCCTTGTGGACCATTTTAAGCCTAGTGAATTATCCCATGTGAGAATCAAATCCTGTACCTTATGTTTGTAAGGTAAACACCTTAACATTATGCTAACCTCCCACCCAAAACCTCAAGGGCAGCATACAGCAATGTGCTGAACTAGTGGTTACTTTAAGGATACACACTTCTCTTCTGGCAGACACACACACACACACACACACACACACACACACACACACACACACACACACACACACACACACTTGACTGCAGTGAGAACAGAACCACTTCCTATCTGAGTACACAGACTGCAGTACTCATTACTTTACACAAGAGCAACAGCACAGCTCTACTCTCAGCCCACTGATCTTTAACATTTTTATTAAAAATTATACACCTCCTCTCAGCAGGTTTGCCTTATTCATTATTCACATGGCTTAACTCTAATCTGTGCATATGACAGCCCACTACAAATACAATCCATAACACAAAATGGCATCAACTCAGACGAAATGTGGCTACATGAAAACCAACTTTCATTTAATCACAAAAAGCATAAACTACTGTTATTTTTTCCAAAGTACCATGCCAATACTAAAAGTAACTTTCACATTACCTCTTTAAATAATACAGTTATTGAAGTAGTTACCCATAGTAAATTGCTTGGAGACAACATAGATGACAACACTAAAGTACAATGTTCAAATACATAACTGTATAAAATAACTCATCAAAACCTAGGTCTACTAAATGAAGCAAAAAAAAAAATCCTTACTCCTTCTAGTAGAATCACCCCAGCTAACAATTATCTTTTACTCCCTCTTCCAGATGTCTCTTAAATCAAACTGGGGGAATGCTACAATAACAGCTAAATTTGCAACTAACCTATCACATAAAACTCATCACTGCTCTGCATTATGTGCTCTCATCTGGTTAGAACTCCCACATCGACTAACCCATATGCAACTTGTAACCCATAAAATACTATATATCCCCTGTACCCGCCCTTCTATCTCCTCAGTACTTCATCAGTCTTTCCCAGGTCATACTATGTGATGTCAAGACAAAAACCTGCTTCAAATATATAAGCCATAACAACTATGGGGCAACATTTATACTCACACTGCTTATTCTAACTAGGGAACTCCATCCCAAATTCAATCAGAACTGTATATGGCCTCCACGTATTTAAGTCCTCTGTCAAAGAATTTCTCGCTACCTCATGCCAATGCACATGTACCACACCTGTATGATCTCTATTAACAAATACTTTACATTGTTACTAACCTAACCTCTCATGCCATCTATCTATGCTTTTCAACACCTCCCTTCTCCCCACTCTTAGGGTGGGCTTGTATATTTTTACTTTTATTTCCTAGCATAGTGGATTATACTTCTAATACTATTGTATATACCGACTGGCATGTTTAATCATCATTTTTAAATTATTTTTATGAGTACATCACTGGCATCTCCTCATGCTTTATTGCATTCTATGTATCTCACTATCAAACTATATGTATACATGCTTTGTTTAGTTACATTTGTGCTAGTGTTTTATTCAATGTTATTTAATTTTCTGTAGATTTTCTCCCTGAGCCTTTGCTGAAAATGTGTATTTATTACCCCCTCAGTTTTTCTGGGTGAACAAATGTCAAGAACTAATAAAAAAATAGTTAATTACTTACTTACTGAATGAATTAGTTAATTAATCACTTTATCTACTAACAGACTGTATAACACAGAGTGTGAGTCTACAACTCTCAAATGATTGAACAGCTGTCTGTAGAAGATGCAGAACACTACTAAATGGAGCAGCACAATTAATTGTGCCTGAAGGCTCTAGATTAGGCCTTTTATTATTTTATTTCTTTTATTTTACTCCTTAAAGGCTGTGTTTTAGCCGAGGTGCTAGAGAATAAAGTTTTTTATTTTGAATGGTTCATACTTGTGGTTTTTGGATTATACCTTTTTTCGTGTGGTTTTATACTTTTAAAATTTTCTCTCTCTGAAATTCAAATGTAGGCCCACTTTGAACTGAACCTAACAGGGGTGCTCTACCTTTGTCCTGGATTTGCTTTAATTGTTACAGATGTACAGCAACACTTAAGATGGCTTCCCAAAACTGCAAAAAAGGATTATGATATATGGACTAAAATCAAATATCTTCAAAATAAGCCTATCATTTTCTGCAGCAAAAGTCACTAAATGTTAATTTCTTTTACAGCCCATAGAGGTAGCACTATTGAAGTAGCAGACGGCTACATTGAGAACAACACAGAAGTTCAACACGTGCGTCCTATATTAAAAACTGTAAACATTAATGTGGGTTGTATTTATTATATATTAATTGTGATTCCCAGGTATCTGAGAATACCCCCTTTGACTTTCACTAATCTCAGAATAAGTATATATATATATATATATATATATATATATATATAGGGTGACAGAAGGTCAAAGTGGGTTCAGTTGAACCCACTTCCGTCGAAGTCTGGAGGCCGAACGGCAACATTGTTGAAGTATGAATCTCGCCCCCATCTCGACCCATTTTAAAGTCCATTCTGAGATTTACGGTGAGTCATATTTCGACAATGTCGGAATTCAACATTGTCGGTTTTGCGGAAGTGGGTCAATGATCCCATCATTCGATGGGGTCAGGTTCAACCTTCTGATGGTAAACCATATATATATATATATATATATATACATGTATGTATATATATATATATACATATATGTATATATAAATGTATATATATATATATATATATATATATATATATATACATATATGTATATATAAATATATATATATATATATATATACAGATATACATATATATATATATAAAGAGAGAGAGAGATACGGGTCTACTTTGTTTCATTAAATCTCATTTCAGTGAATTTCATTTCACCCGACCACATCATTGAAAACACAAATTACTGAAAACTCATTTCACTGGACTGAACTTAGTATATATGGCACTGTGGAGAGTACTGTAAGGCAAGTAAAAGGTGTATGCCTTTTTCCCCACTGTAGTGCGATCCTGGAGTTAGTATATATAGTTAGGGGGGTATGGGGGGCACTGCCCACCTTATTTTCTTTTTCTTTCTTATGTATAAAACAGTTTAGACAAAGCCTTAAGTAACGGGGACAAAGGCTCCAAATTAGGGACCAATTGTAAACGTAAATGTAAACTTAGAAAGCTGCTGGAATAACAAGATTTGTGTTAGTATGCATTGCCTGAATGATATAAAGTCTGAAACTCAAATGAGTGCCACTTTTTAGTGACTTCTCAGTGATTTGTCAGAAAACCACAAAATTGTGAGGAACACAGCAAAAATACAAGGCAAACATCTAGACAATCTATGAAAACCCGGACAATTGAGAAGTATGCCTCTGTAGCATACATGAATAGAAGAAAGTCTGGCTGCTCAATGGTACTTTACTGAACAGACTTTTTTCTATTTGCATATGCTTGATTTACAACAGGCACACTGGTTGGTCTATCCAATCAGTGTGACAGCTTTTGAATAGTAATGAGCTATTATTGTATAATTCTAGAATTCCTAACATTTGACAGTCACAGTACACCCCACTGCTTACTGGGTTCTAATATCAAGTAATCATAGTGTACACTACTGTTTACCGGTTCTTAACACCTAACAAAGTGTGCACCATTTCCCACTGGTTCCTAACATTTAACAGTTACAGTATACAACATTGCTTATTGGGTCTTACAGCTAAAATTCATACCATACACCACTGCTTTATTGGTTCTTAACTTTAACAATCACAGTGTGTACAATTGTTTATTAGTTCCTATTATATAAAAACTGTACTGTACATTACTGCTTATTAGTTCCCAACATCTAAGAATTATAATGTACACCACTGCTTAGCCCTCACATGACTCAGCTGGACTGAATTTGTCAGCAAGCTTAAACTCATGTACCTCCAACTGACATCTACAAACCTATAACAAGCATCTATACTTCTGAAGTTAAGGACATGGCCACAGCTTAGTTACTGCTTAGGGAGTCACAAACTTGACAAAGGGTTATGCTTTCTTTTCCTCTACTGGCAGTAGAAACTGTATTTGGAGTCCATCTTTTTCAGCACAAATATTGCATCACTGTGAAATGAATTACCTTATGAGATCAGGTCCAGTGTCTGTACATTGCTATGTCCTTATTTCTCATTTGCATGATAATTCATTCTATGGCTTTGTACATTAGGCTTCCTAAACTGATGGGTTTGTAGTTCCCTGTGTCAGTTGATGGCCTGCTCTTGTGGAGGGGAATGACTGTTATGGTACTCCATTTCAAGGCTGTAGTTGAAGAGTGCCTCACATGGTCCTCATAGGTCATGTTTTAGACACACCTGGGGATTGCCAGGACCAATGAAAACAGTGTGCTTGGCTCTAACAAATGCTGCCAGCACCTGGTCCCTGCTGACAGCTGCGAGAAGTATGCTGGGAGGGGATTTCACCCGGTGGAGCTTTTGTGGAAGTGGGGAGTGAAGTTTGATCTGAATTTATCAACTAGCAGATTTGCCATGTCACCCTCATCAGTATAGGTGGTACATTAACCACCAGTTCAGCACACTATTATGTGTTACCTCTAAGGTTCTGCATAGATGAAGAAGACCTTCTGATTTTCTTAGTCTGCAAGGCTATTCTGACCTCTTAGTTGGCCTTGTTGGATTTAAGTTGATTTCTTTACTGTTTAGTTTTATAAGAGAGCACATAGACATGTCCTTTATGGGAGTTACTCTTCTTGATTTTTGGCCATGGGTTTTCCTCTTTTATTTTATACCCTGTTTAGGTGAGGATTCCACCAATAGGGTTGCTTTGTTTTTAGTGTGTGTTTCAGGTTTAGTTTTGGTAGGTATGGAGCCTATATGCAGCCATTTATGTTTTTAAAGTGACTCTGTGAATAATTCTGTATAGGTAGCTTTGATCTCTGGGTTGGGGGAGCCTTGAATTTTGACAAATTGTCACTTAATAGAATGTAGTTTGCCTTTGAATAGTTCTTAACTGTTAATGATTTAGCTGGATTTTATGGGTTGATTTTTACTTCAAAATGTATTATTTATTTTATTAAACATTTGTTTACCAGGAAATCTGATTTGTAACAAGCCAATTTTCAGTGGAGGCCTGAGGAGAAACACTCCAGATGCGTGCCTTTGTAATAGGGGAAGAAACTGGAGCACCTGGAAGAAACCCGCGCGAATGCAGGGAGTACATGCAAACTCCGCACAGAAGGCACCCCAGCTGGGAATCAAACTGGAGAACTTGCTGTGAGGCAACAATGCAAATGGCTGCACCACTGGGCCATCTAAATGAGAGAGCGCTGTGATCCGATCTCACTAGTGAGGATGTGACATGGAGAGGTGAAGTGCAATGCTCTCTGATATTGGTGAATACCAGATCCAGTATGTTTGACCCCCTGGTTGGACAGTGCACTATTTATTCCAGGGTGTTTGTATTAAAAAAGTCCAGAAAGCATTGTGCATGTTAGTTTGAAGCAGAGTATATTTCCCACTCTACAGAAGGGTAGTTAAAGTGACCCATGAACAGGGTATTTGGGTTGATGGTGAGAGTTCCTCTAGCAGGTTTAGGCAACAGTCATGAGAATCCAGGAGCATAGATGGGAATCTGTAGCTTGCCTTGACATGGTGAGGGACCTTACCTATGGTGACTTGCATGTGAATGAGCTCCATGGTGTCATCCTTTTTAACCAACCTGGAGGTATGTTTGTTACTAATGTGGATCAAATCTATTCTGCCTTTGGCCCCAGTCTGTGCTGTTGTCGGTCTAAATGTGTGGAAGGCAATGTACCCTTGCACTTCCGGAGTACTTTGTATGGCTTTAAGTATTGGTCAAGGCACATATGTCTATGTTCTCCTGAGTGAGGACAGCTTGAAAGGTGTGGAGTTTTTTGTTTAGGCTCTGAGTTTTGAGTAGTAGCACCTTAAGTTTGCTTACAGACTTTTTCACTATGTTGGTAGTTTTGTCTTTTTGGCATAGCCTAAAAAAGGCTATTAGGGGTGGATAAAGTTTTAGCCAATATCTGAAAGCCTGGGAGGAGGGACAGATGCAACCCATATTGGAAGCTCATCTTTTAACCATGTTCTACCATACTGACAGATATTGGAGCCCCCTGGAGTGACACTCAAAAACTAAGCCAAGTTTTAAAATCAATCATTTCATGGTCATACTATGGCATCTGCCTTGGTGAGGACATAATGCTGCTCAGTGCAAGGCTCATACCTATCTGTGACTTATATTCCAAGAAATCCATTATGTCTCTTTCCATATAGTCCAGTGAGGTATGTCTCAGGTCATTTACACCCACATGGACTATGACAGAATCATATTGGTACCTGCGATACAGTAACTTGAGTACATCCGTGATACTGTGGATCCTGGCTTCAGGTAGGAAACTGTTATCTTCTGTTTGCCCAACCTGGTGAGTGGGACTTTCGTATCACACAATGGAGTCACCAATGACAACAGTATGAGGTAAAGTGCATGCTTGCATATGGCCTTTGCAAGGGGAGGACCAGTAAGTGTAGGCTTATGAGAGATTTAACTGTAAATTGTTCATGAACAATATTGTCTGTATCTAAAGGTAACATGTACCTAAAAAATTACACCTGCTCTCTAGCATGAAACATAACTGTAAATTGTTCTTTTCTATATTGTATCTGTATCAAAACTTTGTAACGTGGAGCTTTTCTCCCTGGGCCTCCACTGAAAATGGGCTCTCTGTGCCCAGTGGACACCCCGGTCATCAAACTGGAAATAAAAATAATAATAAAATAAATAAATGTTTGGTGTTGCTTTTGATGCATGCTTTAGTGATTGCTGAAGCACAGTGCTGTCATTAGGTGGCTTTCCAGATCTTTGAGATTTGGGAAGGTTTCTTTTAAGTGCCTTAGCACAACACAATCGGTGTGTGTCGAGAACGGTATGGGTGAGGGATGTAGTGTGGGTATTCCTGACAACCTCATATGTATGCAATATTTTTGCCTCTAATGAAGTTGTGTATTTACGTATCTCACATACTGTTATTTTTTTTAATGATTATCAGGTTGTCTGAGAACATGAGACAATTGCTACATTGCCTTAGGATGCACTACTCTATAAAGCTGGCCACAAAGACATTTGGAAATTGCATATCCCTGTTGCCTAGTCCTCAGGTTTGGCTGTTTAGGATTAAGGTTTGGGTTTTAACAGGGGTCTCCTAGGGTAGTTTCTTTGGCTAAGGGCAGGATGTTTGGGGATTTCCTACCTCTCCCTCACATATGCACCATTATTCAAACTGCATTCTTCAAAAGTATGTTTTTAGGATCAAAACCAGTATATGGAAGATTATTGCTTTTCAGGTATTTTAATTTTCAGAAGATGTGCTTCACTCTTCACAAATGAACCTTATAAACACACATACATAAAGAAAAGACAGAGCTAGCCTGGCACACACATTATGTCCATATATGTGTACAACTGGTGTGTTTGTGTGTATGAGTATGTGTACAGATGCAAACAGATAGATAGATAGATAGATAGATAGATAGATAGATAGATAGATAGATAGATTCCAAAGACATGCATCTGGAGCATTTCTCCCCGGGCCTCCGCTGAAAACAGGCTCTGTGGAACCTAGTCGGACTTTCCCGGTCAACAAATGATAAATAAATAAAATAAAAAGATAGATAGATAGATGGATGCATACATAGATAAATATACAGATATACATATGCACACACATATATATATGTCTATCAAAGTTTCAAAACATCAAACTTCATATGGACAAGACCATAAGACTGAAGTTGTGAAACACTGAAACGTTTAAATGGAGATCGCCATACAGCGCAGAACGGGACATTTTACCATTCTCTTCACTGGAGTGCAATCCCGAGTTTGTTCTTTTTTTTTTTTTTATTGAAGTGTCAAACTTTCAAACTTTTGATGTCATGGCCTTGACCATATGAAATTCGAAGTTATGAAAGTTCGAGCTTCCAAAGTAGATCCATATATGGATCCACATTATAAAGTTGAAAAAACATTTAATCGAAATTTATAATATCGAGACCACAAAGTCATTCACTTTACTGAAAATTCACATCATCGAATACTGGAATATCGAACATAAAAGAGCCAGTGGTAAGGTCCTATTAGTATACGTTTTGTTACAGTTAAATGATATTCGCTGTCCACTTAAGGTGCTGTGTTGTGGTCGAACAGAAATATGACGCAAGTAACGTAGGAAGCTGCTGGTGTCAGTTTAAATGAGATATAAGGTTTAAAAGAGAAGAGGTACTAATAAGTGACAGGTATGTGTTGGGTTTAGAATGGACTAAATAAGTGACCGGTATGTGTTGGGTTTAGAATGGACTATTAATAAGTGACAGGAATGTGTTGGGTTTAGAATGGACTAAATAAGTGACAGGTATGTGTTGGGTTTAGAATGGACTATTAATAAGTGACAGGTATGTGTTGGGTTTAGAATGGAATATTAATAAGTGACAGGTATGTGTTGGGTTTAGAATGGACTATTAATAAGTGACAGGAATGTGTTGGGTTTAGAATGGACTATTAATAAGTGACAGTAATGTGTTGGGTTTAGAATGGACTATTAATAAGTGACAGGAATGTACTGGGTTTAGAATGGACTATTAATAAGTGACAGGAATGTGTTGGGTTTAGAATGGACTATTAATAAGTGACAGGAATGTGTTGGGTTTAGAATGGACTAAATAAGTGACAGGTATGTGTTGGGTTTAGAATGGACTAAATAAGTGACAGGTATGTGTTGGGTTTAGAATGGACTAAATAAGTGACAGGTATGTGTTGGGTTTAGAATGGACTATTAATAAGTGACAGGAATGTGTTGGGTTTAGAATGGACTATTAATAAGTGACAGTAATGTGTTGGGTTTAGAATGGACTATTAATAAGTGACAGGAATGTACTGGGTTTAGAATGGACTATTAATAAGTGACAGGAATGTGTTGGGTTTAGAATGGACTATTAATAAGTGACAGGAATGTGTTGGGTTTAGAATGGACTATTAATAAGTGACAGGTATGTGTTGGGTTTAGAATGGACTATTAATAAGTGACAGGAATGTGTTGGGTTTAGAATGGACTATTAATAAGTGACAGGTATGTGTTGGGTTTAGAATGGACTATTAATAAGTGACAGGAATGTGTTGGGTTTAGAATGGACTATTAATAAGTGACAGGAATGTGTTGGGTTTAGAATGGACTATTAATAAGTGACAGGAATGTACTGGGTTTAGAATGGACTATTAATAAGTGACAGGAATGTGTTGGGTTTAGAATGGACTATTAATAAGTGACAGGAATGTACTGGGTTTAGAATGGACTATTAATAAGTGACAGGTATGTGTTGGGTTTAGAATGGACTATTAATAAGTGACAGGAATGTGTTGGGTTTAGAATGGACTATTAATAAGTGACAGGAATGTACTGGG
>NC_056746.1:822356274-822413774 GCF_019279795.1 Protopterus annectens
CTGGCTACAATCCATCCAACTCCTGCTAAATGCAAGCAAAACTAAACTACTACTTTTCCTACCTAAAAATCTGGAACATGCAAAACAGAACTTTTCCGTAACATCCCTTAATGGAAATAAAACTTCTGTTGACACTTAAACAAAACTCCTTGGAGCAATAATTGATGATGAACTTAAATTCAACCATCACATTCATAGCTCAATTAAAAAACACCAAAAACTAGGTCTGCTTTGACATCACAAAAACTTTCTTCCCTGTGCATCCAGGCCATCCCTTGCCCATTCCCTGCTTCTACCATCCCTACTCTAAGCTTCACCTATTCTTACCAATCTACATAGAAACCTAATATCCAAACTAGAAACCACATATAACAACGTAGCCAGATCTGCTGCAAATCAACCTTACTGCCTCTCATTAAAGGCTTTACACTGGCCTGAATTTTCCAACTTACTGCCTCAATCCCTACTCCTTATAGCCCACATTGTACTAAACAATCCTAAATCCTGCCCATCCCTTGCAAATTCTCTAATGCTTTATACTCCTCAACGCCCACTAAGAAGTACTAATCAATACTTTCGTGAAGTTCATAAGCCAAACAAAACCTTTGGGAAAATACTCTATTGTCACTCCGTTGCAAAAAATTGGAACACACTCCCTTTAGCCCTTAGACTACTTAAAGACAAAAATGCCTTCAAGAAACAGCTTAAATCTTTTTTCCTATCAAATTGGATATGTTCATGCTCTAAACTAATACCCAAGAAACATTCAGGGATAACCTAACTTAATTGTATCACTTCTAGCTGTCTCTCTTACTACTACCTATACATTTTTTTCCGTCATACTCCATACTAGATCGCTCATGCTACACTCAATTCCCATAATCTCTTATTACCGTTCTTTAATTTATTTATTAACTTCCACAGTTCACACAACTTTATATGTGTATTTACTTACTTCATGCCTAGTACCTTGGTTCAGCAATGTATTGCCCTTAGTCTTACCATATTTCTGCTTAATTTCTTGCCATACTACGTAAAAATTTCCGTATATGTATTGTATTATATTTCTATTCATTCTATATATTCCTTTATTGTATGTCAGGTAATAACTTCAGAAGTATGTATACTTAAAATGTGATCTGTGTTTATCTTTATTCTTACTATCTGTTTAAACTTTTTTTTTTTGGGAACTTTTCTCCTTGGGTCTCTGCTGAAAAAGGGCTTCTAAGAACCCAGACAGACTAACCCGGTTAACAAATGTAAAAATAAAAAATATATATATATATATATATATATATATATATATATATATACGTGTGTGTGTGTGTGTGTGTGTGTGTATATGTACATATACATCCTTATAGTGATGTGTAACAGTTTTCCAGCCTTATGGGGTAAGACGTCTCCCATCCATAAAGAAAATTATTAAACCACAGGAAAAAAAATTTCACTTCTTGAGCAACAAAATTGCTGGCTTTGACTATCACAAATTTTAGACAAACTCAGTTGAGACTTTAAAGTTATCAAATATGCATACCTTATTTAGAAATCATTACTTTTTATTGAAAAATACCAAGTTTCACGAGATCTCACTCCAGTGTACATGATATGCAGTTTTTATATGCTTTAACACAGAGTTCATTTCCATTTCACTTGACCTGGGATCATAAATGTAAGCCCTAGGCTGTCTGGCCAGGCTACAATAGGATAAGTCTCATCTTTCATTCCTGTTCTGCATTTCTACTCATATTGATGACTAATAGGTTATCTCTTATGTGCTGTACTCTTATCCTATGTGGCAGTACCTAACTGATACGCAGACTTCATATAACTTTTGTCCCTGAAAATGCACATCAATTAGCACTTAATCTTGTCTGTGATATGATGTCGCTTTTATCTGCCATACTTAAAATGGCCAAGTACCAACAAATATTTGGCAATACGTCAAATTCTAATCCTTTAGTAATTATAAATGCAGCTAGTCAGGACTATGCTGGAAACTAGCTAGCTGACCCAGTGACTGGAAGCACCAACCTTGTTAAAAAAAGATTAACAGTATTAGAAATAAAGTTAGGTACTGACAGTAGTGGAAGGGTGTAAAGGAATAAACACACACATTATATGTCTGTTAGACACATGACGCTTTAGAAAATAAATACGAGAAAACTGTCTGAGGGAAGGAAGTATTCTGATCAGCAGTGATGAAATGTACTCAAGCATATCAGTTATGATAAAAAGTAAGGAAGTAAAATAATCAACATAATAGTAGTAGTAGCTATACCAGGAAGATTGATAGTATGTGAACAACAGAAAGAATACTAAAATGTTGTGTAATTTCTGCATACACCAGTACGACACACAGAAAAAAAATGTTTGAATAGATGAAAAAGTTTGTGGTTATGAATATATTAAATATTCTGATAAGTGATTATAACTGTAATTTAAGGGAAGAAAAAGGAAAATTACTCAGAATATTAAAGTGAATGAAAGAAGTATTAAATGTGGTATGTTAATATTAAGAGAAAGAATAAATAAGAAGTTATGTACTCACCATAACGTTCCATCTGAGTAGGTATCTTCATTTGTCTGCAACCTTTGGGATACGGATCCGATCTCGGATCCGAGCCGGCAACTTCTATCATAGCATAGATCTGAGCTCCTAGCTCCTCCCCTTACCCATAATCCCCTGCCTACCCTAACTGACCTCAGATCAAGTTTGCCCCATAGCACAGCTGATAAAAGTGTCCCAAGGGGAACATATGCTAATAACCACAAGAACGATCATTTGGTCAGGGGGAAGGAGGGGGGGATGGTTGCAGACAAATGAAGATACCTACTCAGATGGAACGTTATGGTGAGTACATAACTTCTTAATCTGAAGTAGGAACTTCATTTGTCAGCAACCTTTGGGACAGAGTCCCCAGCTACCTAAATCTTGGGTGGCCTTCATGGAAGGATATTCCGGAGCACCACAGAGCCAAAGGACGCCCTACCTCGGGAGACAACATCTATTTTATAGTGGCTGATAAAGGTGTGAGATGAAGCCCAAGTGGCTGCGGAACAAATGTCATCCAGTGGAACCCTAGCTTGAAAGGCCGCAGATGTGGCAACGGCCCTAGTAGAATGAGCATGGACTCCTTGAGGTGCAGGCCTTCCCGAGCTCTGATATGCTAAAAGAATACAACTCGAGATCCATCGAGAGAGAGAAACTTTAGAAACTGACTTTCCGAAATTACTTTTGGCAAAGGAGATAAACAACTGATCGGATTGCCTATGATCAGCAGTTCTATGGATATAAAAACATAGTTGTCTGTGAACGTCTAAGGAATGTAGCTTGTACTCTCCTTTGTTTTGAAAGTTGGGGAAAAACACTGGAAGATGCAATTGATTGATGTTCGCTTCTGAAGAAACCTTAGGTAGAAAGGACGGATTGATCCTGAGGAAAACCCTATCCGGGTGAAAGACCAGATATGGTGGTTTGACACAAAGAGCTTGCAATTCCGACACTCTTTTGGCTGAAGTTATGGCCACCAAAAAGGCTGTCTTCCAAGAGAGAAATTTGAGATCAACCGTGGCCGCTGGTTCGAATGGGGGACCAGTCAAAGCCTGCAAGACTAAGGATAAATCCCATGGAGGTACCACCTCTTTGACTGGAGGCCTAAGGAGGAAGGTACCCTTGAGGAAGGTCTTACAACAGTTTGGAAGTGATAAGAGGGCCAGACTCTTGCTCCACATGATAGTATGAGATTGCTGCCAGTTGTACCTTGACTGTGGAAGAACTAGCCCCCTGGTGAAATAGAGAGGTTAGAAAATCTAGAACCGACGCTATCGGGGCTGTAAAAGGGTCTAAACGACGGTGTTCTGCCAAAATGGTGAAGCGTTTCCACTTACTTCGATAAACCTTCCTGGTGGAAGGCTTGTGAGCTGCTACAAGAATGGCTTTGACAGGTGATGAGATCCCGGGAGTCCTTATGAGGAGTGGAACTGGAGCAACCAAGCCGTCAGCTTGAGGTTGACCAGGTTCGGAGTCGGAAGATCGAGAGAGTGAGAAATGAGATCCGGAATGGGATCCAGAATCCATGGTGGATACACTAGGTGAGACCATAGGTAAGGGAACCACGTCTAACGAGGCCAGAATGGGGCAATGAGGATCATCTTGCTCCCCAGCTGCCTGGCTTTCTGTAATAATTTCAACATCAGGGGAAGAGGAGGGTAAGCATAAAGCAGACCGGGAGGCCAAGCATGAACTAGAGAGTCTCTCAGAGACTCCCCTGGAGGGGGGGATCAGAGCGAAGTAATCGTTGCATTTGGTGTTTGAAGGAGAGGCAAAAAGATCGCAACAAGGTTGCCCCCATTGGGCAAATACTTGCTCTGCAACTCGATGGTTGAGAGACCATTCGTAAGGAGTCAGGATAGTACGACTGAGCCTGTCCGCTAGAATGTTGGACCGTCCCAGAATGTGCGTTGCTATGAGAAAGTGGTTGGTGGAAATCGCCCATTCCCACACTCTCGTGGCCTCGAGGCAAAGAGGGTAAGACCTGGTTCCCCCCTGTTTGTTGATGTACCAGACGACCGACATGTTGTCTGTCTGTACTGCAATCGTCCCTACCAGAAGAGAGTTGTGTAGTGCCTGCAACATCAAAAGCACCGCCCTCATCTCTAGGACGTTGATATGCAAAGAGGTCTCTACGTCGTTCCACGTGCCTTGGACTGTCCTGCCTGAAAAATGCCCCCCCCCCACATCCCAGGCAAGAAGCGTCCGTGGTCACTGTGTCGACTGGCGGAGGTAGTGAGAAGGGACGTCCCGTGTGGAGATTGGGAGACTGGAGCCACCACAGGAGCGATCTTCTGCAAACCTTGCTTAAGGAAATGGAGTGAGACAGGGGGTTGCGAGACAGGGACCATTGTACCTGGAGGGTCCACTGCAGAACCCTCATGTTCAACCGGGCCAATGGCAGCAGAGGGATTGCAGCCGCCATAGATCCTAGGGCCCTCAGGATCAATTCCGCCGAAGGAGTTTGCAGTTGAAGGATGGCCTGTACGTGCAACATCAGGTTCCGAAGCCGATCTGGAGTCAAGAACGCAAGCATCTGTCTGGAATCCAGTCTCGCCCCTATAAAATCCAACACCTGTGTAGGGATGAGAGAGCATTTGGTCATGTTGATGGTTAATCCTAATAGTGGAGCCAGACTGAGGAAATAATCCCTGCATGAACAAAGTAGATGCCTTGTTGGGGCCGTAAGGAGCCAGTTGTCCAGGTATGGAAAGACCTGAATTCCCTGGAGTCTCAGGTGGGCCGCTATTATCGCTAGGACCTTGGTGAACACCCTGGGGGCTGAGGTGAGACCGAAGGGGAGGACCCTGAATTGAAAGTGACTGGCTCCCAGCCGGAAGCGGAGAAACCTCCTGGAACGCCTGTCCACTAGAATGTGATAGTACGCATCCTTGAGGTCTATGGAGCACATCCAGTCGTCCTCCCGCAATAAGGGGAGGACGGATTGCAACGTGACTATTCGGAACTTTTCTTTGGGTACCGCCAGGTTTAGGAGAGAGAGGTCGAGGATGGACCTCAAGTCCCCCATTTTTTTTGGCACCAGAAAGAAGCTGGAGTAAAACCCTGATCCGACTTGATCTGGGGGAACGGGCTGGATGGCTCTTTTTTGCAGAAGCTGCTGAATTTCTGCAGCGGCCACCTCCCTCTGACTGGGTGGAACGTCAGGGAGGCTCCTGATTCTGGGGTTTACTATAAAGGGAATTTGGTAACCTCTGGATATAATACGAAGCAGCCAGCGATCTGTTGTTATGGACTCCCACATTGCTAGGTGCCTCGAAAAACGCCCCCCGACTGCCTCCAGAGTGGAGCAGTCGGGTAACCCCTCAGGGGTTCTGCGTGGGCCTCTCAGAGAACGGTTCTCTGGACCCAAAATTCCTGGGACCCCCTCTGCCTCTGGGGCGGAGTCCTCCCTGTCCTCCTCTGCCACGAGAGGACTGGTTGTCCTGAGCAGACTGGGATTGATGCGATTTTCGGAACCACATCTTCTTCTGACCCTTTTGGTTCTTGGAAAAGGACCTCTGGGGCGCAGAGAAGTGGACTCTGATGGCAGACAAGGTCTTCCCGTCTTTCTCGCTCTGGACAAGAGTGTCGCGAACGGTTTTGCCGAACAGTGCAGAACCATCAAAAGGGGCATTCGCGAATGACGCCTTAAAGGGTTCCGAGAAGTCACAGTGATGGAGCCAGGCCTGTCTCCTCATGACAAGCCCGACTCCACCTGCTCTAGCGGCTCCCTACATAGCATGAGACAACAGCCGCATAGAGGTGTTAGAGATAGAGAGGAGGGTGGCCATTCGGGAGGAGTACAGATCCTTGTCTCCCTCCGACATGGACCCTGGGGGGGAAGCAGCGTATTCCTTAATTAGATCCCACTGCATCCGAATAACGTGTGCCATGTAGTTCAAGGCCCTCATAGAGAAGGTCGCTGAACTGAAGGCCCGCTTCCCAAGATGGTCCATCGCGCGAGACTCCTTGCTCGGAGGATGAACCGTGGGGCTCTCCTGAGCCAACTCTTTCTTGGTGGCTGCAGCCACCAACATGGCATCCACAGTGGGACCTCTGCTCCAGTGTGATCTCTCTGCAGGGGGGCTCAAAATTTTGTCCGGACGCTTGGGGATTGGCTCTACGGTGTCCGGTTCCTTCCAAGCCCTAGAGGATATGAGATCCACCAGGGGGTCGGGTGGAGGGGACACCCAAGAGGTAGATGGTCCTGCCTCAAACGCCTCAAGGAATACGGACTCATCAGAGAATGCCTTAGGGGCAGACCACACACCCCTGATTTTGAGCATTTCCATGATGTCTCCAAAGGAGACATCCTCGGGGGGCGATCTAGGGGAGCCTTCCCCTTCATCCAAGTCCGTATCTTTGGTGAGACTCTCAGGGGAGTCTATGTGCCTCCTTTTGCACTTTGCCTTGTGAGGAATCTCCTCGGGGGGGCTGTCCGAGGAGTCCTCACGGGCTGTATCTTGTTCCACTGGAACTCCTAGAGGCGCTGAGGCAGGCTGCCCCGAGGGCCGGATGAGGGGAGCCAGGACCAGATGAGAAGGAGTGCGGGAGGGAGCCGAAGCCAGGACCGGAGGCCTGGAAGCACTCGACAGTGCCCTCTCCACCGCAGCGAAAGCTGAGGGGGAGCCGCTCTCTGACGGATCCGAGATCCAACTCCCACTCGGATCCAAAGCGGGGATTGGACCCGGCGCCGAGAACGTCGGATCCGAAGGACCAGTGTGCTCCGACCGGGACGGAGCCGAAAGCACACCAAATCCCTCTGATCCGAAGCTTGGCCTACGGCTCCGAGAGGTCGGGTCCGACAAACTCGAGGGAGCCGTCAGAGCCGACGTGCCCAGCACTGTCGGCTCCGACCTACCCCCGGATCCAACGTGGCTCGGCTCCGAGCGCTCCGAACCCGGAATGCGGGTCCGAGAAGGAGCTATAGGGGCGAAAAAAGGGGTCGAGCTCCCCCCGGAGGGGAGGGGGAGGCAAGAGCACTCCCATCTGCATCTGGGCCTGGATGAATCTCCTCATCATCCGGTCCATGTCCGCATCAGACATGCTAAAAGTGGACCTCGAAGAGGCCACCGAGGCAGACGTGGAATGTCACCTCGATGACCTCGACGGGGACCGGATCACCTCCTTCTCGGGTCCCAGGGAGAAACAAGGGGATCGGATCCGAGGAGGAGGAGATCGAGAAGACTTGGACGGAGAAGCCCTCTTGGCGGGCGGGGCCGATGAAGAGTCATCGGCCCGCCACTTCTCTTTCCTGGACTCCTCATCCTCCGGAGCTGAAGCGGGAGGTTGAGTCCTGGTCGGAGGAAGGGAGGCAGGAGTGACCGCTACCGGGGGGGGTAGCGGGCACCAAAGTACCGTAGGCCGAAGCAGAGTCTGGGGGTAAAAGGCCAGCCAGAACTAGCCTTCGATCCTTGAGTGCCCTGGGGTTGAACGCCGCGCAAATCACGCAACCTGAAGAGAGGTGTTCAACCCCAAGGCACCTAACGCACCGAGTGTGGCCATCAGCCGGTGAAAGCTTGTGACCACACTCGGTGCATTTCGAAAAAAATGGCTTTAGGGCCCTCCGACATTACTAAAGTAAAGCACACTCACTAGGCCCCTAACACTCAAGTCACACACACATGCTACGACCAGCGGGGGAGGGAGAAATATTTTAAATTAAATTTAAGCTGAAAAGCTAAAATAATAACAAGTTTAGTGTTAAGGGTAAACCTACCACGCACACACAATCACTCATTCAGAAAGAAGAAAGAAAAACTTTTTTCCTCACAAAAACGCCAAGAGCTCTGGAATCTAGCTGTTGCTTGAAGAGCAGCAAACTAGATCTGGGGTCAGTTAGGGTAGGCAGGGGATTATGGGTATGGGGAGGAGCTAGGAGCTCGGATCTATGCTATGATAGAAGTTGCCGGCTCGGATCCGAGATCGGATCCGTATCCCAAAGGTTGCTGACAAATGAAGTTCCTACTTCAGATCTACACTTATCAAAGATGGAAATTTAGAACAGAAACAGGCTATACTATATATTCAAAAGATATAACAGAAATAATGTGAGGTGTGGAAGCTGCAGAATTTTCTGAACATAAAGCAACATAGCCTAAGTAGGTGATAATGTAAATATAAAAAGAAAAAGGAGCAAAAATGCTAAAAGTAGACTTTAATAGATTAAAGTTTTAAAATGAAAGATTGTGGTGTGACCATATAGCTATGACATAATTTATTAAAATTGAACTTATTGATAGACAATGTTCTTCTTTCGGCTTTTCCTGGTTAGAGTTCGCCACAGCAGAACTCCTGTCCGCTAATGATTGGCAGTAAATTTTTGCGGTGCCAAAGTGCCAGCTCGATGCCCAACCTTCAACAAAGGCACGCCCATTTATGTATGTCTTTGGAATGCCACTCGACCGCGGGGAGGACATACAGACTCCACACAGAAGGCGCTCCAGCCAAGAATCGAACGGGAGAACCTCTTGCTGTGAGGCGATAATGCTACCGCTGCACCACCATGGCTTCTGAACTTATTGATAAATACATAACAAAATATAAAAAGGGTTTATTTAGATACTTTAAAAAGAAAAGGCTCATCCAGACTCTGCTACACTTTGCTGTGAAGGAAAGGTTAGTTTGCTTTTATTTTTTGTATTACTTTATTGCCTTTCTATATTTTGAATACTGTGGTTTGCTTTCTTTACCTTGTGTTTTACTTGCATTCTACTTTAACAGCATATTAAAACTTCAAAAGAGACCACAGCTCTCTCTCTTCTGAGTCAGGCAGAAATTAGAACTGATTAATTAAGGACTCATTCATAAGATAGAAGAGGTCACTTAAGGTTAATCATTTGTTAACTGAGGGGTGGAGCTAGGAACTAAACCTTCTATTTAAGGGGTAAAATAAAACATTTCAGAGCTTTACCAGAAAGGCTCATCCAAACTCTGCTACACTTTGCTGTGAAGGAAAGGTTAGTTTGCTTTTATTTTTTGTATTACTTTATTGCCTTTCTATATTTTGAATACTGTGGTTTGTTTTCTTTACCTTGTGTTTTACTTGCATTCTGCTTTAACAGCATATTAAAACTTCAAAAGAGACCACAGCTCTCTCTCTTCTGAGTCAGGCAGAATTTTTTTCCCGTCCTCCCACCCAGTTACAGTTGTGTTGTTAAATACCACTGTCTTTCTAGTTGCCTGCCTCTTATGTTAATCTGACCATATATCTCATTTTCCCTCTACTTTCACTGGCTTGTGTGAGTAATCACAAAATCATCATTTTTTGAAATCCCTGCCCTTCAACTATTTAAATTTATTGGCCATCCTACTGTATTCCATAGTACCAGAATACAAACGTGACCACCCCTTTCAACCAATCTTGCTGTTTTAAAAAATAGTAACTCTACACTAAACCATAACTTTTTAAACAGGTAAACTTAAGTTACCTACTTCCACATCTAACTTCTCTAGTGCACACTGCAGTGTGCATTTTTTTTTCATCTTACCTTTAAGCATCCCTGTGACTAGCACTTTCTCTAATACCTGCTGGAAAGCACTGGGAAGCCTTAAACTGATACAAGCACTCAACTCTCCTTGTTAATGAGGAGCCTATAATTGCAAAGTACCTTGCTAAGGTAAGGGAAAACAGCTCCTGTACTTTACAAAAAAAAAAGAAGCACCAAACCAGGCATGTCCAAGGGTCAGCTTCCGGTGATTTCTCCTGTCCACCTGGTGAATTTGGGCATACTGGGGCAATGCAGCAATTGCCTCTTATACACAGATAACCCTCTCCTCCTACCACCCAACATTACAACCTGTGAGAGATGCACTTACATAGCCAAAATGGAAGCAAAGCTCTCTCCACCCAAGATTGTGCTAGACAGTCAAGAGGAGAAGGTTAACACCCACACTACACCTCAAGCAACACATAGCCCTTCTAAACCCACACCACCAACACCCACATATAGCAACACTAAATCCACATATGCAGAGGCCCTTAACTGTAACCTGACCAAGCACCAAGGACCTCTGAAGCTGAAACGCAAACAAACACCAATCACAGCCAAAGTGTCACATAGTTCACAACACCAGTGTGCCACCCAGCAAAAGCCCCTAAGGCAAGACAATGTACGTAACACTTTAGTCATAGGTGACTCTATAGTCCGGCACACTGATGTCCCTCTCACCAGGTTGAACAAGGAGAAAATTACAGTCAGCTGCCTGTCGGGTACCAGAATCCGCCACATAACACATGCACTCAAGTCACTCCACAACAAGTACAGATATGACTCTGTCATTGTTTATGTTGGAGTGAATGACTTGAGACGTACCTCTCTGGACTACATGAAAAGAGACATGGAACAGCTCTTGGATCATGTGGCCCAGGCAGGTATGACCCTAGCCCTGAGTAGCATCCTGCCTTCGCCCAGAATGATACCACAACATAAGGACAAAATGATTGACTTCAACAATTGGCTAAGCTTCTGGTGTCATTCAAAAGGGATCCAGTATCTGTCTGCCTGGGACAACATGATTGACAGACCACGATGCTTTGCCAGAGATGGTCTACACCTGTCGCCCCTGGGATTCAGGTTACTGGCTAAGGCTCTTGCCACCCCTATACTGCCATTTTTAGGCAAAGTTCAAAGGACAAAACCACCACCGTAACAGGTACAAGCATGCGAATCTGAAGGTAATGCTACTCAATACTAGAAGTCTAAATCTCAAAATGCACTCTCTCGAGGCACTCCTAAAAATGGAAAACATCGATATCTGTGCAGTAACTGAGACCTGGTTCAAGGCTCCAGAGAGCACCCCTGCAATACCAGGCTACAACTATTACCACACTTTTCGGCCACCAAACCAGGACCGAAACACTAAAGGTGGAGGAGTGTCAATATTCACCAAGGATATTCACACCACCAGGCTAGTTACCCAACACAATGCAGCTGAAATTTTGCAGGTGCAACTAACACTAGGTAAGACTGCAATCCAAATTGTAGCTTGCTACAGATCCCCCACCATACCCCAAGATTCTCACTACACCTTTCTAAACATATTGGAAAATATTAAGATAGAACCAAACACCCTAATACTGGGTGATTTTAACTACCCTGCCATTAACTGGGAAAACTACTCATGTACCAACAACTTTGCCCAACGGTTCTTGGAATTCATAAATTCCAATGCCCTGGATCAACTAATCCATACTCCCACCAGGGGCTCCAATATCCTAGATCTGGTCATTATCAACATGGGAAATCGATGCTCCACACCTATGGTCACCCCCTCGTTAGTCAGGTCTGACCATAAGCTAATCACCCTTAACATCCACATCCCACCCCCTCCCCCCAGTAAGGAAACCGCCATAAAAAACTTCTCCAAAGCCAATTTCATGCTATTCAAGTCAGAAGTGACAAACATCATGACACCCATGCAGACGGGAACTGAAAGTTCAACTGCTGAATCCTGCACTAAGGTACTGTACGAACACATCCACTCATGCATGAATCGTGCCATCACAAATAGAACCAAGATGCTCTCATCCAAAAAAAGGAAGCCAATCTGGTGGTCCCCTGCCATAAACAAACTTTACAACAAAAGGAAGAAACTGTTGCAGAAAAGAGGAAAATCCCAGGATGCAAAAATCTCCCTTACCAGCCTCAGTAAGAAACTGAGATCCCTCATAAAATCCTCCAAAGCTAGTTACGAAAATAAAATTGCCAAAGATTCCAAAGACAACCACAAGGCATTCTATAACTATGTCAAGAATCTAAATGGCAATGCTCAGATCTGCTCTGAGCTAAAACAGAATGGCATTAAATATACTGATCCCAAGGATATTGCCAATATCCTGGCAGATCGATTCAGTGCCAACTTCACCCCTCTCACCCCCTAAATGGCCCATCTCAATACCAGAAGATTGCCAAATTCCGGTAATAACGGCCACACAGGTAAAAAACGCACTCTCCAAAGCTAAGAATACAGCATCCATGGGACCAGATGACATCCCGGGCTGTGTACTACATGAACTACAATATGAACTGGCACCTCACCTAAGTGTCATGTTTAATCATAGCCTCACCTCAGGTTTCGTGCCCACTGAGTGGCGCAGAGCTACAGTTATCCCACTCCACAAGGGGGGATCAACCTTGGATCCCAGAAACTACCGTCCCATCAGTCTGACAAGCCTTATCTGCATGGCCATGGAGCGTATTATCATGGAACTTATAAACAAAGACATTGGCAACCTTCAAACAATGGACCCCACGCAGTTTGGGTTTGTGAAGGGCCGATCTTGTCTCCTGAACCTGATAGACTTCTTCGAATCAGTCTCCAGAGCCATGGACAAGGGTAAGGTGGTCCACACAGCCTATCTAGACCTTGCCAAGGCCATTGACACCATCCCCCACTCTGGAATCATAGATAAACTTACTAAGCTGGGCATTAATCCCTACGTCACCCAATGGGTTGCTAACTGGCTTACTGATAGAACCCACACTGTAAAAGTAGCCGGCTCCAAATCCAGCTCCAGACAAGTGACAAGTGGAGTACCTCAGGGCTCAGTCCTGGGACGGCTCTTGTTTGGCATCTACTTCTCTGAAGTACAGACCAACACTAAGGGACTCTGGCTAACAAAGTTTACAGATGACTGCAAACTGGGAGCCATTATTGAATCCCCAAATTATGTGGATACTCTACAAAAGGGCCTTACAGAAACAGATGCTTGGTGCCAGAGCCATGGGCTCAAGCTCAATGCCAAGAAATGTATAGTTATCCCCTTTGGGAAAAAAACATGTATCCATGAATTACCATATAGGTGGCAGTACACTAAACACTGTAAGTGTGATAAGAGACTTAGGGACACAGGTGGACAGTGGCCTCACCTTCGATAACCACATCGCCACAACAGTCAGGAAATCCTTCTATGTGGCACACCTCATCACTACGGGCTTTTCATCCAGAAAAAAGGAGGTCATTGTCCCACTGTACTCATCCCTCATTAGACACATTATAGAATACAACGCCCCATTTGGTATGTACCTCTCAAGACATCTGCAACAACTGGAAAGGCCGCAGAAATACCTCACTAAAAGAATCACAGGCCTAAAGCAGATGCCCTACGCTGACCGCCTTAAAACTCCAGCTATACTCTGTCGCATATCGTCTACTCAGAGGCGATCTCTGCTTAACATACAAGGCCATGTCAAACCCAGAGCTGTTGGACATGCTACGCTTAAAGAAATCCCAATCCCTCAGAGCCACACGCTCCAGGGATCTAAACCTTGTCATCACAATAAACAAAACATGCTGGAGGGATAGGTTCCTGACCCAGAGACTCCCCAGACTCTGGAATAGATTGTCCATACATGTCAAGCAGAGTGCCTCTTTGGCCTTCTTCAAAAGGAACCTTGACGATTGGATGGGAGAAAGGAAATTCGCCCCGGGGATCACATCAGTTGCCCTGTTAGACAGGGGTCCAGGGAATTAAATAGTGTGGGAAGAAATAGCCAGGGAATTGTTATGGCTAGGCTTGTATAGGCCCTAGGGCTGACAGCCTAGTACCAACTGAACCTATGAACCTATGAAAAATATGCAGAAATATTGAGTAAGTTTGATACCGAGGCAGAAAAAAGGAAGTAAAAGAGTAAATGAGTTAAAAAGAGAAATACATGAAAGAAACAGAGAAAAGATTATGTTACTGTTCTTTAAACACTTTTTAAGGAGTACAAAAGAGGTGTTCCCATGGTTAGGAAAACAGGTAAAGGTAAGAGAAGAAAAAAATGGATGAAATGTATGCTGATGAAGGGGGTGTTGTGTATACACAGCAAGAAATTATGAAAATAGTTGAGCATTTTGTTTATGGGATGTATAAAAAGAAAACTGTACCAGTGAAAGTGTTGAATGTTAAGGAAATAGTAGATGGTGTAAAAATGAATTACAAGAATAAGGGAAGGAAAGAAAAAATCACTACCAGGCCAGGATGGACTAGGATATATTTTTTATAAAGATGAAAGAATAGTTTTTTCCCATGTGTCAAATAAATACTTAACAAAGGGGATAAAAGAAGAAGAAATCATTCATAAAAAGAAAAATTAGAAAAAGATATAAAGAACTAGAGACCAATAAACTTAGGAAATACAAATTACAAAATATTCAGGAGAAAAATGCATAAAGGAATGCAGAAGGTGCTGAATCAAGTACAAGGTGGTGATCTGTCAGGAATTAAAAATAGAGAGGTAAAAGAGATATTAATAAACGTTGAAGTTATAAATGTGATGCTGGAAGGAAAGGAAGAGGCAATGCAATGTTGCAAAGGCCTCTGATAGGATTACCCACAAGGCAGTCTAGAGAACACTTACATCATATGGTACAGGTAAAAAGACAGTGAAAGTTATAAAAATATGCTGTGAAATTCTGCAATGAGAATGATGGGCACCCAGCAGTTCACGGATTTAATGCTTCCCACACACTTAGACCAGCTACTTCACAGGAAAAGGGCAAATGGTGGAGGTGTCTCAGTTTACATAAAAAAACAAACACACCTCAGGGCTGGTCATGCAGTACGACACAGTTGAGTTCCTCCACATCCAGCTCACCACATGCAAAGTCTTGCACCATATCTTTGTGAGCTACAGGTACCCCTGTATGACCTAGGAAATTCATACTAGTTATTTTAATGAGCCTGAGTCACTCTCTAACCCAACATCATACTCATGGATGACTTTAACTACTTCACTATAAACTGGGAGTCATACACTACTTCAAGCTTGCAGGCACAAAGATTTCTTGACTTTGTCAACATGAATGTCCTGGACCAGACAGTCTGTATGCCCATGAGGGGCACCAACATCCCCAACCTAGTCTTCACTAACATGTAGGCATGTTGCACCTCCATGAGTGTAAGGTCTTCACAAGGTAGGTTGGACCAAAAAGCTATAACTTCCAAATAAAAATAAATCCTGGGACACCAAGAAACACTGGAACTCTTACAGATAATCCCCCAAACTTCCAACTTTTAAATGACACCCTGGCAAAATTTCAAGCCCCCCACCCCAAACCCAGGGAACACTGCTGTCTATGCAGTCATTCACAAAACCCTTTACAATTATGTATTCAGTTGCTTGGCAGCAGTGGTAGCTACACAAAATAAGCAAAAGACAAAGTAAAAAAGGCCACCTTGGTTGAATCCCAGCATCAATTGGTTGTATAACAAAGGAAGACAATTTTGGACAAAAATTGGAAGTGCAATGCCTGTCAGGGTAAAAACTCTCTTATTAAACTAAATAAACAATTCAGGAGACTAATTAAGTCTACCAAAGCTGAGATAAGAGCAGTTTCCTAGGCTAAAAACAACAAGTAGGCATTCTCAAGCTGTGTCCAAAACCTCAAAGGCAATATGCAACAATGTGCCGAATTAATTGTAAATGGCGCCACTTGTACTGAGGCAACGGATATAGCAAACCTACTAGCCAATAATTTCAGCTCCAACTTTACCCCACTTCCTGTCCTAGATACCTCTAAAGAAATACTCCCAACCATAACTCTCCCAGCTGTCACTAGGGAACAGTCCTTGACGCACTCTCCAATGTCAAAAAAGACTGCATAGACAGAGCCTAATAATATCCATGGATACCTCCTTAAAAACAGATAAAGATGAAATCAAGCCTTCCCTACTACGGATTAATATCAGAATACAGGCAAAGAGAAAGGGGAAGGCCAAGTGAAAGACCAGCTCTGGAAGAGTTTTGGTTGAATCTAGAACAGAAGTTTCTTTTAAAAAGGATAGTAGGATATACAAAATACAGTATGATAACTGTAAGTTAGACGAGACTGGAAAAGACTGGGAAACGTGACTGGAAAAGCAAATTACAAAGGAACAGTGGGAGGACATTTGTATGGTTCCCAAATATGCAACAAAGTTCAGTAGGTTTAGAAATTTTGCTTGGAAGTGTTTGCATAGATATTGTTATACTGTAAGTAGACTTCAGAGATTTTTTTCCTTGGGTAGACAACAAATGCTGGAGGTGTGATAGGAATGAGAGAGGTAATTGGAAATGTGCTTTTTTGTGAGTGTAACAAGCTGGCAGGTTTTAAACACTAATTACTCAATACTTTGTCAGAAATGTTGGGGGGAATGGTTGTAACTAAGGAAATCATTCTTTTGAGCTACTGTACAGGATCTGAATTGTCTAGACATAGTAAAGCCTTATCAAGTTTAATGCTATTGGCTGTCAAAAAAGAAATTACTAGAAAATGGAATTCAGCTCTACCTGTAGCACTGAATACTGTAAAGGTGATGAACTACAGGTAGGAGCTTCAGAAATGGGAAGGAGCAAATTACACTGAAATAAATGGAATTTATGGGAATAATACATACAGAATAATGCTCGGGAAGAGAAGGTTTAAGGGATGGTATAAATTAAGCAATTTATAATCTGTTGCAATGAATAAGAAATGTTGTTATGACTTGTTTTCTTTCCTGTTAATGCACTTGTAATTATGTTAATTTGCAAATGTGATTTAATAAAGATATTAAAAAAAAGAAACATGAAGGATCATACTTGTTTTCCATTAGTAACATTGTTTCAGCAGTCATTACAAGAGGGTCTTGCAACTAAATTTGGAGAAAAACTTTAATTACACCTATCCATGTGGGTGAAGTGCTAGTGAAGATGCAAACTACAGACTTATTAGCCCTTCCGGCATCTTGGTGAAGCACTTCAAGAGATTACTGGTTAGATGTAGACAATGGATGGCATGTCACCTTATGATGATGTCATTCAACATGGTTTCACACATGGAAGAACATGTATCACAAATACAGTGACATTTTAGTTAGATGTGATGACTACAAAAGATTGAAAAATCTCTATAGACATTGTATTCATGGACGTAGTGAGGGCATCTGACTCAGTGTCACACAGGGTGGTAATACCTCTCAACCTCTTAGTGCAAGAAATCTGGACAAAACCAAAAATAATAGGGGGCAGGACAAAGACCCAAAAATAGGGACATATTTAAATATTATTCCCACACGAAACTTGTTAGAAGAAAAGGTTTTGCATTAGTACACATTTTCCAAAGTATATGATGTTGGAAACTCAAATGTTTGTCATTATTTAATGACTTCAATCCTCAGTAATTTGCCAGAAACCAACAAAGTTTATAAGGAAAAGACAGGCAATATGAGTCAAAAATCTGAAATTCTGCAAAATTCTGGACAGATGAACGCTGAAGCACTTATTATCAAGAAGCAAAATCTGTATTTAGGTTGATAGGTTCATAGGTTCATACTAGGCTATCTGCCCTGAGGCAATTATAAGCCTAGCCTGATTCTGTATGGCTTACGCCACCCCTTGATTTGAGTATACTGTGCCCTTTTTAAGGTTTAGTTTACTGTGCCTCTGTCTAATAGTGACACGGGAGTAATCCCTGGGACAAACCTACGATCCCCCATCCACCTATCGAGATTCTTCTTGAAGAGATTCAGTGAGGTGCTCTGCCTCACATGAACTGGAATTCTATTCCAGAGCAAAGGGAGCCTCTGGGTTATGAACCTGTCCCTCCAGCAAGTTCTATTTATTTCTGTGCTGAGGTTCAAGTCCCTCAAGCGTGTGGCTCTAAGGGATTTAGATATACTGAGGTGGAGCATGTCCATTAATTCTGGATTTGACATAGCTTTGTATGTCAGGCATAGATCGCCTCGAAGTAGGCGGTATGCAACTGAGTAGAGCTGGAGTTTTTTTAACCGAGCAACATATGGCATCAGTTTGAGACCCTTGATCCTCTTGGTGAGATACTTTTGGGGTCTTTCTAATTGCTGCAGGTGTCGGGAAAGGTACATCCCAAAAGGGGCATTGTATTCTATGATGGGCCTGATGAGGGATGAATAAAGGGGCACGATTACCTCTCTTGATCTAGATGTGAAACCCTTCATGATGAGGTGGGCTATGTAGAAGGTCTTTCTAACCACTTTGGCAATGTGGTTTTCAAAGGAGAGATTGCTATCAACTTGGGTCCCCAGGTCCCTAATAACTTTCTCTGTACTTAATGGGTTTCCGCCTATGTGGTAATTTGTGGGCACATTGTTTTTGCCAAAGGGTATGACTATACATTTTTTGGCATTTAGCTTTAAACCATGGCGCTGGCACCAGTTATCTGTTTCTGTGAGACCTTTTTGAAGGATGTTTGTGTCAGCTGGAGAGTTGATTATGGCGACCAGTTTGCAGTCGTCTGCGAACTTTGTGAGCCATAGTCCTCCCACGTTTGCCTGTACCTCAGAAAAGTATATACCGAACAAGAGTGGTCCCAGGACAGAACCCTGTGGGATGCCACTTGTGACTGGTTTCGAGTCTGACATGGCTCCAGCAACTCTCACTCTGTGGGTTCTGTCTTTGAGCCAGTTTGCGACCCATCTTGTGACATAGGGGTTTATATTTAAGCTGGATAGCTTATCTATGATGCCCGAGTGGGGTATTGTGTCAAATGCCTTTGCAAGGTCCAGATAGGCTGTGTGGACTACCTTCCCTTCATCTATGGCTTTGGTGACTGTTTCGAAGAAGTCAACCAGGTTCAAAAGGCAGGATCTGCCCTTGACAAAGCCGAACTGGGTAGGATCTAGTGTCTGTAGGTCCCCAATGTCTTTGTTTATGAGCTCCATGATGATCCTCTCCATAGCCTTGCAGACTAAGCTAGTCAGGCTTATGGGGCGATAGTTTCCAGAGTCCGAAGAGGCTCCACCTTTGTGGAGTGGGACCACTGTTGCTGCATGCCATTCTGTGGGCACATATCCTGTAGTGAGGCTGAGATTGTATAGCTGTTTTATTTGAGGGATTAGTTCCTCTTGGAGTTCATGTAGGATGCAACCTGGGATGCCATCTGGTCTCATGGAAGCAGTGTTTTTTGCTTTGGAGAGGGCAGCCTTCCCCTGAGCATCAGAGATGTTTGGGAGGCAGCCCTCTGCTGGGATAGATACTTGCCCTTTTGGGGGGGAGTGGGTGGAGAAGTTTGCACTGAACCTGTCTGCCAGGATATTGGCGATGTCTGTGGGTTCAGTGTATTTTTTGTCATTTAGAATCAACTCAGAACAAGTCTGGGAGTTGCATCCCAGGTTTCTAACATAACTGAAAAAAGCCATATGATTGTCTTTGGTGTCCTGTGCAATTTTTCTCTCAAAGCTGGCCTTGGAGGATTTTATGAGGGATCGTAATTTTTTGCTAGGACTGATCAGAGATGCCTTCCCTATTAGGGATTTTGCTCTATCATGTAGTAGCTTCCTCCTTCTGTTGTACAGTTTATTTATGGCAGGGGTCCACCAGACTGGACGATTGGGTCTTGGTTTTGTTTGGGATAACATGATCCATGCATTCCTGGAGATGTCCGTAGAATGCGTTTATATAGGATTCTGCAGTTTGGGCCATAGTTTCCACTGGCCCTGGGGCCTTGAAGGATTCCACGTCAGTTTTGAGAAGTGAGAAGTTCGCTTTTGAGAAGTTTTTCACTGTGGTTTTCTGGGCTGGGGGTGGGGTCGGGATGTGGACATCCAGTGAAATTAATTTATGGTCTGATCTTACCAATGAGGGATATACTTCTGGTGTGGAGCATAGAGTCCCCATGTTGGTAATGATCAGGTCTAGTATGTTGTCCCCTCTTGTGGGAGTGGTGAATAGTTGTTCCATAGCATTTGAGTTTATAATTTCCAGGAACCTTTGGGCTAAGGTGCTGGGGCTTGAGTAGTGCTCCCAGTCAATATTTGGGTAGTTGAAGTCGCCCAATATAATGGTGTTCGGAGAGATCTTCATGTTCTCCAATGTTTTCAGGAAAGCCGAGTGGGATTCCTGACTTTGAGAGGGTGGTCTGTAGGATGCTATAAACTGAAAAGCAGTCTTGCCCACTGTTAGTTGCACATGGATGGTCTCCGATGCAGGATGCAACCTGGGATGCCATTGCATGACAGGGTGAGCTTCACAGGGAAATAACTGACCTGTCTTTCCCTGGTTGGTTCATTATTTTCCTTTAACACCCACCGTAGCTGGCATTATTGTGCTAAAAATTCGTTAGATTGTTTTGTAAATGTTTCAAAGATGCTGTAGGATACGTAACTGTTGATAGAGAAGTGCTTCTCATCCAAAACATAAGTTATGGATGTATTTGATAACATCTGCACACGCACACACACACACACACACACACACACACACACACACACACACACACACACACAAACGCTCGCACGCACACACCCCATGCACATATGCACGCACACAGACACATGCGCACACACTCACACAGAGACATGGAGTAAAGCATAGCAACTCCTCCACGCACACCATGCACATACACACTTCATTTCTTTGAACTGTGCAAGATCCGTAGTTATTGAGGGAAAGGGAAATGGTTGTTCCTAGAGATAAATTCAGTTTCTTTACAGTGCTTTCCTGCCAGATTAGGCATTCACATTTTTCAATGGGATCTTCCACTGCATTAACATTGAGCATCCAAAAAGAATCACTTATATTTCGATCCCATTATCTAGGGTAAATTAATAAGTAGCTACAGGACAACAAATATAATCTTAAAGGGAGAGTGCTGTGATCTGTTTGAGTAACCTGCAGTATGTCCCAAGGATCCATATAGGGGCTTGCTCCTGGTTTATGCATTTATGTCATCATTGCTTGCAAGTCATAAGTCTAGAAATTTGCCAATGGCATCAAAGTGGCCTGTAGTGTAGCATCACCAGACTATCTGGAGGTGTTACATCACTACATTGACAATGTATTTATATGGGCTAACAAAATTCAGGTAGAATTAACGAGCAAGAAATGCAGCACATTCTGAAATATTTCACTAAACAGATTCTGGATATCAGATGTTTAGACTATGAACTCTGGCAAAAAAAAAAAAACAGATATTTATAATATAAGGTACAAGTTTTAAAATCGAGTGGTAACTAAAAGCAATAGGCAGATAATTATTTTTGTTTTATGTTTCTTTTGCCTGAATCATTTTAACTTACATTTCTCTACTTGTCTAATTTGATGTTTTTAGATTTGTACACATAGGACATGTTTTTTCGAGGAGAACCTGACCTTTTTGTTCTAAAATAGCTTGAATCTATTTTCTGGAGGCTGGGTTATCACATGATGGTCAGATTTTAAAACTGACTGGATGATTTGTTGGGGACTTGGTTACCACTTGATTTTAAAATGTTTATTTAAGTGGATACCATTTTTTAAAAAGTATCTTACGAAGTTTTAACCTAAAATGTAACGCTATATTTTTTTATGGATTTCTGTGATATTTATCTTATTAAAAGATTTACTGTTACATACCCATGTGGATTTTCTAGTTTGTGCAACTTTTATTCAGGATTTGAAATATATATGACTGCCACAAGGTAAACTGTTAAAACCATCTGTATCACTGAACTTGCAGCCAGTGCTTCTGCTTAGGACACTTAATATGTTAACGTACATAAGGCTTGTTAAAACCATTTCATTTTAATACATACAGCTTTCTTGCCCATGAGCAGCTTGTCATAGCATTAATGTAAGACTTTCTTATCCATGAGCAACTTTTTTAAACTTTCTCTGCTCCACTACCCTACTAAGTTACTCACACTATTGTAGTATAAACAATCACACTGATGTTTAAACCTTCCTTTACCTCCATTTCCACTGACTGTTTTTCTTGGGTTAATATCTCCATCTGCGAGGCATTCTAATCCACTGCACTCATCCTGGCCACACTCAGGATCACTATAGTTCCCTGCCCTGCCCCTAATTCCCACACACACCCTCCTTATCTAAATTTATACTGAACATATTGCCTCCCCTGCTTCATTCTATGTCTTCTTCTTCCTACTAGCTTCACCAATCCCTGCTACTACCTCATTATAAAACAGCATTCACACAACCCCTTTACAATCATGTCACCTTCCCTGTACACTTATTCTTTTCTACTTCCCCACTTAGTTTACTCTTCTCTATTGTTCTGACTTTACAATCTATACTTTTATTCTCCTTTTCCCCTTATATAATATTCACTTCTTCCTCCTCAGCAAGTTAAACTTCAAAATTACCCTTCCTTTCATAAAATATTGACAGGAAACGTAATGCCCACAACCATTTTATTATACACATCACCCAATTAATCATTCTCCTAACACATCCTTTAATTCACAACTCCACCTTACAACACGGCACACATGCACGTCTCTGACTCTACTCTCTTAACTCATCCCCTCATGTACAGCTCTTTTGATTGTGTACCTTTAACTCTCACTGAGTGTGGCTTCAGCCTTTAAAAAATGAAGTTATCACCTTACAGTTCTAACAAATACTCAGATAGAGGTCAAATATCAATACAACTGTGTTTGTCATCACGTATGTTTCAAGATAAAAAATTCTGATACCCTGTATGTAGCATGGGTTTGGAATTATTAACACAAATATGAACAAGCAACATTTGATGCCTTGAGGCCCAGTAGGAGTTAAGTGCAGAAATTGTAATGAGTCAATATCTTAACCTTTCCCCACCTCCATAATAAGGAACCACCCTGTCTGGAATCTCCAATAAATCATTTCTACTGACATCAGTTTTGCCCTCATCACCCCTCTTCTCCTTTAATATCTTTTTTCTTTTCATTCAATTATAATCTCCCCTTAACTACTCCATAGTCCTTTCTATCTACCACGTTATCCTTTTGCATCTTCGCATCACTACTATTTCTTGCATGTAACCTTACTACCTACCATGGTACTGTCACACTTCATTCGCACTCACACACTACCAGTCATCCTACCTATACTTAGGCTAAGCCCTCCTTCATATCTATTTCCTCAAATATATTTAATATTCATCCTATTCACCTTTTCAAATACAAAACATCAGTTCACTTTGACATATCCTGAAATAAATTCATATACTTTATTAAAAAAAATGAACTAATCCTAATCCTGTCTTCTCTAAAATCACTCCCCGTAGTGACATCCATCCCACCCCTCAGCCTCATCCATTATACCATCTTCTGACCCTAGCTCCTATACAACACCCATAAACACTTCCTTACTTCCATTAGCATTCAAAATATTCTAAACAAAGTTATAGCCCTACAAGCATGGTTTCTTCAATACTCACCAGATAGTACTTTTATTACTGAAACATAACTAAAACCCCATATAAAAGATTCTGTAATTCTATCCCCTGACTACAGTATAGTTCAATGTGACAGACCACGCAAAAATGGGGAGGTACTGCAATTGTATATAATAACTGTCTAAGTTTCTCATCCCCTTCAAAAATGACATTCCAACCTTCCAAAATGCAGAACTTCTTATCTCTTTTCTCAGTGTTAATAAGCATAAGAAGTTTTGTAGAGTTGCCCTCTACATACCACTAGGTAATAATATTAGCTTACTAGAAGAAATACTTTCTGGATAACTACAAATATTACTATTGAAACTATTATCTTAGGTGATGTTAACATTGACTGGTTATCTGTGACATCTAACACTCGAACTACTAGTCTTAACTTGTATGAATTCAGACAGCTGATCTCCTTCCCTACTTGACTCAACTAAGCGAATCATAAAAATTTTATCCTTAACTGATACTTGTCTCTGATACAAGCAATATACTATTTCAATAGAGAAATCATCCACCCGTTAAAAAAAACATCAGTACAGAACTACCCAACATCTGTCTAACTTTCATCTTGATGCACTCAGTAATCTACTAAAATCCATCAACTGGTCTCCACTCAAAATCCTATCCCTAGATGTAGCTGCCAACAAATTCAGTAACATATTCATGAATACTTTAAATCTGTCTCTACCAGAATTAAAACAGCAAAAAGTACTCAAACTCCCTGGCTGTCTCACTGTACAAGAATTCTCATGCAAAAATGTGACAAAATATGGAAACAATGGCACAGAGCTAAAACCCCTGAAACCTCACATCTATACAAGGAAATGCATAATCTCACCATAAAGCAAATTCATATAGACAAAAAAAGGATTACTAAGACCCACAAGATAATTATAAAAAATCCAAAGAAATTCTGGAGCTCAGTTAAGAACAATTTTCGACCTGGCTCTACTTCCTCACCATACCCCTATACAGACTTATCCCCCTCAGAAACAGCTACCAAATTTAACACTTTCTGCATTGACATCATAGTCTCTCTTACTTCCAAGCTCTTCCCAACCATTTAATCTACCTCATAACTCAACTAGTCCTGACATCCATGTCTTCAGTCTCTAACCTGTCTCCATGTCTTATGTTAACTAGTTACTAAAGAAACTTAAACACTGTTCTTCTTCTACTGATGAATGATCTCCCTGTTCAGTATCTTAAGCTTGACACAGACTTTATATCATACCCAGTCTCAGTTTTCAATGTATTCAAGATTCTCATGCCTCTGCACTGTGGAAAAAAGGTCTTCATTATTCTCCTGCATAAAGGAGAAAATCCCTCCGAAATCTCTAACTTTAGTACAACTGCTATCTTGCCCACCTCCCCTTTCTAAGATCCTGGAAAAAGAGTATTCATAAGTAACTCGTTCAGTACCTCTTACAAAATGATTTCCTAACCCCAACACAACATGGTTTCTGACTAGGCAATAGCACCACTACTGCTCTCCTCAACTTTCTGACACCATCACTAAGGCTAGAAACAAAATAATTTTTATCTTATCTGTTTTTCTAGATTTCTCAAAAGCCTTTGACACAGTGTCACATGACAAACGTCTTAGTCAAATGACTCCACTGGGCCTTTCCATACTAACTATTCTATAGTTTTCTAACTACCTATCCGAAAGATGTCAATATGTCAAATGGCTCTCTCTCCTCTCACTCTCTCTCTCTCCGTTTCTCCTACTTAAAACAGGTGTTCCTCAAGCCTCTGTTCTCAGTCCACAGATTTATAATATTTTCATCAATAACCTAAATACCTCCTCTCAGCAAGTTTGCCTTATTCATTATTCAGATGATATACAAAAAGATCACGGCAGTAAAACCAACAAGCACACTGCCTCCTCGCACAGTAAATTCAGCACAAAAAATGAATGCCAAGAATAAAAACCACAGTGTTTAATAGGGTTTAACGCTTTCACTCGAAAACCAAGCTTCCTTCCGTTTTGAGGAAGCTCGGTTTTCGAGTGAAAGCGTTAAACCCTATTAAACACTGTGGTTTTTATTCTTGGCATTCATTTTTTGTGCTGAATTTACTGTGCGAGGAGGCAGTGTGCTTGTTGGTTTTACTGCCGTGATCTTTTTGTATACCATTGTTGTTCCAACTCGCAAGCTTATTATTCAGATGACTTAACTTTAATCTGCTCATCTGATAGCCCACTACAACTACAATCTATGTCACAAAATGCCTTCAATGCAATAGAACTGTGGCTACATCAAAACCAACTTTTACTTAATCACAAAAAGACTAAACTATTGCTATTTTTCCAAAGTCCCACGTCAATGCTAAAAGTAACTTCCACATTACCTCTTTAAATAATATTGCTGTAGTTACCCAGAGCAAATTGTTTGGAGTCACCATAAATGACAACGCTAAAGTACAATATTCAAATACATAACTGTATAAAAATAACTCATCAAAACCTAGGTCTACTAAATGGAGCAAAAAAAAAAAAAACCTTACTCCTTCTAGTAGAATCACCCCAGCTAACAATTATCTTTTACCCCCTCTTCCAGATGTCTCTTAAATCAAACTAGGGGAATGCTACAATAACACCTAAATTTGCAGCTAATCTATCACATAAAACTCATCACTGCTCTGCATTACTTGCTCTCATCTGGTTAGAACTCCCACATCAACTAACCCATATGCAACTTGTAACCCATAAAATACTATATACCCCAGTACCCGCCCTTCTATCTTCTCAGTTCTTCATCACTCTTTCCCAGGTTGTACTCTGTGATGTCAAGACAAAAACCTGCTTCAAATATATAAGCCATAACAACTATGGGGCAAAGTTTATACTCACACTGCTTATTCTAACTAGGGAACTTCATCCCAAATTCAATCAGAACTGTATATGGCCTCCACGTATTTAAGTCCTCTGTCAAAGAATTTTTCACTACCTCATGGCTATGCACATGGCATCATGGCACCCGTCCTTAGTTCCTAGTGCCTCTGTCAAGTAGAGCCACTGGAGTGATCCCCGGGGTGAATTTTCTATTTCTCTTGAAGAGGGCCAGTGAGGTGCTCTGCTTGCCATGTATGGGAAGTCTATTCCATAGCAAGGGCAGACTCTGGGTTATGAACCTGTCCCTCCAGCATGCTCTGTTGATTGTGGTAATGAGGTAGTGGTCTCTGGACTGTGTGGTGCGGAGGGATTGGGATTTCTTTAGATGTAGCATTTCTAACAGAGCTGGGTCAGACATGGCTTTGTAAGTCAAGCAGAGACTGCCTCCAAGTAGGCGATATGAGACATAGAATAGTTGGAGTTTTTTGAGACTGTCCATATTGGACAAGTGTTTAAGACCTAGGATCCTCTTTGTGAGCTACTTAAGATGGCTTCCCAACACTGCAAAAAAGGATTATACTATATGGAATAAAATCAAATATTTTCAAAATAAGCCTATCATTTTCTGTAGCAAAAGTAACTAAATATTAATTTATTTTCCAGCCCAGAGAGATAACACTACTGAAATAGTAGATACCTATAATGAGACTAACACAGAAGTTCAACAGATCTGTGTCATACATTAAACACTATAAACATTAATGTGGGTTCCATTTATTATATATTAATTCTGATTTCAAGGTAACTCTGAGAATTCCCCTTTGAGCTTCACTGATCTCAGAATTAGTAGACATATGCATGCCCATATATATATATATATATATATATATATATATACACATATATATATATATATATATATATATACATATATTATATATATATATATATATATATATATATATATATATACATATATATATATATATATATATATATACACATACACACACACACACACACATATATATATATAAATATATATGTGTGCGTGTGTGCGCGCACCTGTGTATGTGTGTAGCATATGTAGCTCATAAAAGGAAGGGATGATGTCTGGAGAGTGTTAATGTTGCATGACATATTGAATTTTCTCACTTAATTTAAAAGCCGTACATATACCCACACACACACACATATAAAGAAAGAAAGAGAGAAACATAAATAGATATAAATAAATATATTAAATATATAGATACAGATATATGTATAGCACAAATATGAGGGACTGAGACAATACTGCTCAACTGGGAGGTTATTAATATCTGACCGTATCTGCATGGCTGAACCTTAATAATGGTGCATCTCCCAAAGCAAATCTGTTCACTACTGGAATGGACTACAGTGGTGTGAAACTCTATGAACTGTAATAAAGGTACCTGGAAAACGATCTAGAAATAGTCTGTGAAACTAAGAAAGAGTACGAACTGCACATTTTTGATAATGTAAAGCTATTTACTTCATTGGATTACAGGGACAGTGTTTTAAGTAAAAAATGCATTGTATGAGGAAGTAGCCAAGTCAAAGCCTGAAGGAAATGAAGTAAAATCTATTAGTTCAGAGGCTTGTTAAGAAACAGTCACCATTAAAGTATAAGCGTGTTAGTGAGCACTTCTTATGTTTCCGTTTTTTGGACTGAACATAACTGTAACATTAAGTTTCTCTTTTAAAGAAAAAAAAAATCCGAGCTGAAATATAGATATCTTAGTGAACTAAAAACACTGACCTCTCAACCATATTTGCACATGTGTAAGCACACACATACAATTCTGCATAGGTTCTTTGAGAGTGTACACATGACGTGTGTGTGTGTGTGTGTGTGTGTGTGTATATATATAAATATATATATATATATATATATATATATAAATATATATGTATATAAATATATATATATATATATATATATATATATATATACATATGTATTTATATACAGATATATGTGTGTGTATGTGTATATACACATCCTTATAGTGAGGTGCAGTACTTGTCCAGCCTTAAGGGGTAAGATGTCTCCCATCCATAAAGAAAATCATTAAATCACAGGAACAAATGGCACTTCTTGAGCAACATAATTGCTGGCTTTGACTGCTTATAAGCAGGAAAAAAATGACAAACTGCAGACAAACTCAGCTGAGACTTTAAAGATATCAAATATGTATAATTTATTTAGAAATTGTTACTTTTTATTGAAAAATACCTAGTTTCACGAGTTCTCACTCCAGTGTACATGATACGAAGTTTTTATATGCTTTAACACAGAGTTCATTTCCATTTCACTTTAGGGTTACCACCTGTCCCACTTTGTGAGGGACAGTCCCTCTTTGGACAGTTGTGTCCTGCAAAAAAATTGAAAAAATGGCAAATGTCCTGAGATTTTAGGACAAAATTATTTCCTATATTTTATGTAATAGTTGCATAAAACAGTTATTCAGTATCTGAAACACCTAAATGTTGTAAGAAACAGAATAAGCAACTAAAATGCTACAAGAAAAAGCTTTTATTTAGACAAAAAACTGATGTTCTGTTCTTTGTACTGGCCATGGGTATGTTTTGCCCTGCAAAATCTGACGTTTGTACCAAAAATGTCCCACTTTGGGCATTTGAAAAGGTGGCAACCCTATTTCACTTGACCTGGGATCATAAATGTAAGCCCTAGGCTGTCTGGCCAGGCTACAATAGGATAAGTCTCATCTTTCATTCCTGTTCTACATTTCTACTTGTATTGATGACTAATAGGTTATCACTTATGTGCTGTACTCTCATCCTATGTGGCAGTACCTAACTGATATGCAGACTTCATATAACCTTTGTCCCTGGATATGTACATCAATTAGTACTTAATCCTATCAAGTAATACAAGGTGATGGTGTGTCAGGAATTAAAAACAGAGAGGTAAAAGAGATGGTAATAATGGCTGAAGTTATAAATGTGATACTGGAAGGAAAGAAAGAGGCAAGAATAGCAGCATGCGATGCTGCAAAGGCCTCTGACAGGATTATCCACAAGCCAGTGTGGAGAACACTTATATCATATGGTACAGGTGAAAAGACAGTGAAAGTTATGAAATTTTGCAGTGAGAATTATGGTTAATGAATGGAAGACACCCAGCAGTGCAGGGATGTAATGCCTCCCACACACTAAGACCAGCTACTTCACAGAAAAGGACAAACAGTGGAGATGTCTCAGCTCACATAAAAAAACAAGCACACCTCAGGGCTGGTCAAGCAGTATGACACTTGAGTTCCTGCACATTCACCTCACCCTAAGCAAAGTCTCACACCATATCTTTGTGAGCTACAGGTCCCTCTATGTCACAGGGAATCCATCTCACTTACTTAAATGAGCTAGAGTCTCTCTCTAACCCAACACCATACCCATGAGTGACTTTAACCACTCCACTATAAACTGGCAATAATACACTACTTCAGACTTGGAAGCACAAAGATTCCTTGACTTTGTCAACATGAATGTCCTGGCCTAGATAGTCTGTATGGCCATGAGGAGCACCAACATCCCCGACCGAGTCTTCACCAACATTTAGGCATGTTGCACCTCCATGAGTGTAAGGTCTTCACAAGTCAGGTTGGACCAAAAAGCTATCGCTTTCCAAATAAAAATAAATCCTGGGACACCAGGAAACACTGGAACTTTTGTAGATAATTCCAAGGCAAACTTCCAACTTTTAAGCAACACCTTGGCAAAATTTCAAGCCCCCCCCCCCCCAAACCCAGGGAACACTGCTGCCTATGCAGAGTCTTTTAAAAAAACCTTTACAATTATGTACTCAGTTGCACAGAGGCAGTGGTAACTACACAAAATAAGCGTAAGACAAACTCAAAAAACTCACCTTGATTGAATCCCAACATCAAAAGGTTGTAAAACAAAGGAAGAAAAATGTGGCCAAAAATTGGAAGTGCAATGCCCAACAGGGTAAAAACTCTCTCATCAAATTAAATAAAACAATTCAGGAGGTTAATTATGTCTAACAAAGCCAAATTTAAGGTAAATGTAGTCTCCTTGGCTTAGGACAACCACAAGACATTCTCAAGTTATGTCCAAAACCTCACAGGCAATACACAGTAATGTGCCAGACTAATTGCAAATAGAGCTACTTATGCTGAGTCGAAGGATATAGCAAACATACTAGCAAATAATTTCAGCTCCAACTTTACCACACTTCCTGTCCTAGACACCTCTGATGAAATACTCCCAACCGCAGCTCTCTCAACCATCACTATGGAACAGGCCCTTAATCCACCCTCCAATGTCAAAAAGACTACACAGATGGATCCTAATACTATCCAAGGATACCTCCTTAAAACCAAGAAACATGACACATCACACTCCCTATATTATTCAGTTGTAGTCTTCAAAAAGGTTTCTTGTCAAGCATATGGGGGTCAGCAGTGGGCCATCCATGGGTCCAGAAAACTGCTGGCCCATAAGCCTGACTAGTAAGGCTATGGAAAGAATAACCATGGACATGATAACTAATAACATAAGAAACATTCATTCATTGAATCCAACCCGGTTTAGTTTTATAAAGGGCAGGTCATGAATACAGAGAAAATAGTAGGCGTAACGCACCCAGGCAACACCAATAACCAGCAAAAAAGGTGATTCAAGTCAAGAATACTCAACCTGGTCACCAAAGCAGTGGACGAGAACAAAACAGAGCATATTGTCTACCTCAACCTGGCCAAAGTATTAGACACAATATCAACTCAGGCATTGTAGACAAGCTCACAAAATTAGGTATAAACCCCTATGTCAACTGCTGCATAGCCAACTGGTTCAAATATGGGACTCAAGTCAGGAGAGGTGAGTCCATCTCCACAAAAAGACCAGTCATTTAGCAGAGTACCTCGGGGTTTGGCTAGGGCCACTCCTTTTTGGCATCTTTTTTTCTGAAGTTACAGGCTGACATCAAAGGCTTCTGGCTGAAGACTGCAAACTAGACAGAGTTACAGAATCCCACAAAGACATTCTCCAAGAAGGCCTGACACAGAATAACAACTGATGCCAGACTCACAGATGACCACCTCTGGAAATTACTGCACTAATAATACACCACTAAAAGTTGACCCTGTTGTTAGTGATTTGAGAATGCATGTAGACAGAGACTTGACTTTTGACCATCATGGGTCTACTGTAGTAAGGAGATCATTCTATGTTGCGTAAATTATAAGCAGGGCTATGACATCTAGATCCAAACATGTCATTGTTCCATTGTAATCAGCACTCAATACATCAATCATTGAGTACTATGCCTTCTTCTGTATGTAACTTGACAAGGCATATGCAACAATTGGAGCAGCCACAAAGGTTCCTCATAGAAAGATTATATTGTGTAGGCAGTATGTCCTGTGTGAACCACCATGCAGTCCAAAAGTGGTAGGGTTTGCTTTATTTACTTTATCAACATTATTTGCATTACTTATTTTATTTGAATTATATACAAAAGATCACATGGTATACACTAGTTACAATATTTACATCACTTGCACCACAATATTCACATTCCTCTTACTTCATTTAACAATTTAATAGGATACAACTTTGATGAAAACAAACACCAAAAGCACTAATTCATCTAGGGTCAGAAGATTTTATGATGTGACATTTGAAACTTTTGACTTATTGAACAATGCAGAGAAAAAGATTCAGTATCACAGTGGAAAAATTATTCACTACAAAACATAGGAGTCCAGCTTAAAAGAACATTAAATGTACAGTTCAGAACATTATATGGATGAGTTGGACTTGACTTTTTTTCTGTCTGCAGCAAAGTACACAAAGTAAAAAATGTATGATGAAAGGAATGTTTGTTCAGAGGGATGGAAAGCATGGGTGACAGTAACAGTGCAAGAGGGGCGAATACACCACCTTTCTAATTAAAAATTATAAACGGAAAAGGGAGACAAAACTTACTTGGTGCAAAAATATAATAAAAGTAGATGCAGACAATGTGGGGAGGGAGAATACTGCCAAGAACTATAAGCCAATGTGTAGAAAATGTAAGTTGTTCAGACACTGTTTATTCGATTATGCCTTACTCTAAAAAAAAGGAAAGACCAAGATGGAAAATAATACAGAAGAATGACAATCAGATTAAAATATTACTGAAGATATTTGTGAAGATGAAAGTATTAAAGTAAAAATAAGTGAAGAAGAAATAGAAAATATCAAAAAGAATCAGGTAAATCAAAAGGAAATTATTTATAGACAGTCTTTAGGTGCAAGATAAAATAGATATACAGTTTTAGAGAGTGAAAAGGAAGAGCAATAGGCAAGGAACATAAAAAGAATGAAGAAAAATCAATTGAGGATGGGCAAAGAAAAAGACTGGAAGTACGAAAGATGCAAAACAGGGAAAACGATGATACAAGGGTCAGTGCTGTCATAGTCAACCTCCTAGTTCCCATTTTAACATCAGGTTGGGATATCACATCAACATTTGTCAATGTGACCAAATCACCTGAGGACACTGTTTACACCTCTGATTGGCTAACCCTAAAGCAGTAAATGAAAACAGTATTCAAAAATATAGCAGGAGTTTTCAGGTACTGAAGAGTGCAAAAAAAAGTATGAAACTGAAATGTTTGTTTGACATGAGAACTATGAAGAAGAAACATGGGAAATAACTGAGGCAATATGGGAAAGGAAGATTAAATGGTCAGTTGGAAATGATATGTTTTCAAGGGGAAGGAAATAAAATCATAAGCTATGACCAAAGTTTTGTACCAGGAAGCATAGTAATATGTAATATTATACCATGACCCCCCCCAAAACGTGCACGCTGATTGGCCAGCGTGCACATTGTAAATCGAGTTATACTAATGGAAAAAGGTCCGGTCGCCTGGACTTTTTTCCATTAGTATAACTCTACTTTTAAAACACTGTCTCGCTATGTTAAATGGGTTTAGCATAGCGAGACAGCTTTAAAATAAGGAACGGAGATCTCCGTTGCTTATTTTAAAGCTGTCTCACTATGCTAAACCCATTTAACATAGCGAGACAGGTTTAAAAAAAAAAGCAACGGAGAAAGCAAGATCTCCGTTGCTTTTTACTATTTTGCTATGTTAAATGGGTTTAACATAGCGAGACAGTTTTAAAATAGGCAACGGACATCTCCGTTGCTTATTTTAAAACTGTCTCACTATGTTAAACCCATTTAACATAGCGAAAACAGTAAAAAAAAAAAAGCAACGGAGATCTTGCTTTCTCCGTTGCTTTTGCTCAACTCTGATGTACTGCGCAGGCGCGCAGTACATCAGAACTGCCGCGGATGCCAGACATCTGCGGAAGGGCAGTAAACAGGCATTATACTATGCCATTATTTAAGGAAAAGTAATAGTTTCTTTTCTTAAATAATGTCATGGTATAATAGCAATAACCCACTTCTGGGTGTGGGTAATGCTGTATTTACCCACGGTTGGCTTTGTTTGGTCCCTCGGGCTTCGCCCTTGGGACCAAACCACGTCAACCGTGGGTAAATCCAGCATTACCCACACCCAGGCGTGGGTTATTGCTATATTAGAAGAAGGGAAATGCGTAAGCTTAACAGTGATATATACAAACACTAAAGACTGAAATAAAAACATGTTTCAAGGAAAAAAATGTACTGATAAATGTGTCAATAATTATGTTGGAAGACTTTAATTTTAACTCAAAGAAGGAAAGAGTTAAAAACAACACATGATATTAAAGTGAGAAAAGAGGTAATAAAATATGTTGGAAGACAGAGGGGAATAAGGAACGAACACAGAAAAAGGACGTTTTTAAAACTGATGTCCACCGAGCATGTGTTTATTTGTACTGATGACGAATGCAATAATGCACACGTATGTGATGAATGAGGGAAGCAAAATGGTAGATGGAGAAAATAATTGTAATACCTACGTGCTGTATTCAAAATATGTAAAAGAAGTGATGGGGTGGACATGGGTGAATTTTTCAGATCACAAAGCAGCATGGGCTAAATAGAAGATGCCAATAATAAAAGAAGGAAAAGGATAACAAAAGATTAACTGATGAGGTTAAAAGGAAGGATGAAATGACTGAAGAACAACAAAAATGGGATAAACATTTGAAACTGAGAATGTAGTATGAGAAATGGACATATTGTTGAGTGGTGTATAAGCCACAATATAAAAAAGAGATATTAGAAGTGTAATTTGAAGTTATGAAATGATAAGAAAAAGAAAATCACAAAATAAGATGAACAGAAAGAAAATTGTATAAAAACAGAGAGAAGATGAAGGCAATAACACATACATCAAGATATTTTAAAAGGAAAAAAGAATTTGTTTCACATTTTTTATGGAAATAACTAAAAACAAGAAAAGAAAATATGGAGGCAATATTAGCATTAACAGATAATATAAAATATAACAAAGAAAAAGCTGTGGAGGTGGTGGAAAACTTGTAAGTATAATATATAAGAAAGAAGAAATAAAAGAAGAAAAATTGAAAGTGAGAAGAATATCCAAGAAATACTAAGAAAAGCTCTACTTTTAAAGCTCAAAGTTTCAAAACTTTGAATTTCTTATTGTCTTATGGTCAAGACCATAAGACTGAAGTTTTGAAACTTCAAAACTTCGAAAAAAAATTAAAAACTTTTTTTTTACGTTCTTGCAGGGGGAGAACCATACTACACCCCCATACCCCGTTAATTAAATATACCAACTCTGAGATCGCACTACAGAAAGGAAAACAGTAAGGTTCCTGTTCTGTGGTGTATGGCAATCTCCATTTAAACAGTTCGAAGTTTCAAAACTTTGATCTTATGGTCTTAACCATAAGAAATTGAAAGTTTTGAAACTTTGAACTTTAAAAGTAGACCTATATATAGTGTTTAGTACTCCCCCAAACCCAAGTCATCTTATCTAGTTCTCCTTTCCCTGACTTACATCACCATTTTTTAATAAGTACCTTTCAGGCAATTCATGAAGAGTATGCCTGGGTCAACTGCCCCCTCCAACTCAAGTCTTTTCTGCTGCTAACTGTTTGTAAGTTCTTTTCAGGCATGCCATAAAGGATTATTTCTCATGTTTAGCGTCTCCTCCACAGCAGTGTTACAATTTACTCTTTGGTCTGGGGAAGTGTGCAGTTATGACAGCCCCAACCCCCACACATACACACTTACCTAATCTACCACCTTCACAGCCTCCTCTACTGCCACCACCAGGCAGACACACGCAAACACACACATACATACAAACATTCAGCCACATCCTAGGAAGACACACGCACTCACACATACATACGCACATGCAGCGACATAACGGGCAGACACACACACACACACACATGCAGCCACATCCTAGGAAGACACACACAGTCATACATACATGCACACATACATGCAGCCACATCCCAGGCAGACACACGCACTCACACATACATACAAATATGCAGCCACCTCCCAGGCAGACACACACTCACACATACACACACATGCAGCCACCTCCCACGCAGACACACACACATATGTATACACATACAAACACATGCAGCCACATCCTAGGAAGACACACACAGTCTTACATACATGCACACATACATGCAGCCACATCCCAGGCAGACACACGCACTCACACATACACACAAATATGCAGCCACCTCCCAGGCAGACACACACACACACTCATAAATACATGCACACACGCAGCCACCTCCCAGGCAGACACACACTAACACATACATACACACATGCAGCCACCTCCCAGGCAGACACATGCACTCAAACATACATACACACATGCAGACACACACACACACACACACACACACACACACACACACACACACACACACACACATAGATGTTGGTTAAGTGCTTTACAGCAACAGAATGTGGTGTTTGATGACCTGAACATTTTTGCTCCCTTCCAATTTCTGCCCTTTGCACACATTTGAATATTCAGCATGATATATGATGTATGATTGACATTAACTTTTTAGAACTGGCCCTGATTTCCACCATGATTTGACCAGATTATCATAAAAAACACATGACTGGGGTGATAGCTTCCAATTACACGTGTGTTGTGGCTATTGATAGATGCTTGCTTATTTTCATCCTGAGGCAATGCATAAGCACATGAAATTTAAAGTGAAGTAAAATCAATTAAATGTTTTGATTTCTGAAAAAAGATTTGATTTTTTAGGTAAAGACTTTCCTGAAATTACATGTTGTCTTTTAAAGAAAATGAAACATGATGAAATTTAAGATGTGTGCTTTAAAAATATAAGTTCTGAACCTAGTTCTTTTCTGAAAGCTTGATCTAAAGCTGTACCTATAAAACCAGTTTTGAAGCCTAAAGCAAATGCTTATCTGCTCAGTGATCTTTTTTTTCTTTCTTGGTCTAGCATACTAATAACTATATTTGCTATATTTGACTGTTAAACTTGGGCATGTGTTCATGCAGAAAAAAATCTTACATTCAGTTTTAGGTTGTATGCACTATATTAGGCATATAATTGGTGCCATAGATATAAAATGTGTTATTATTAAGTGTTTTAGAATGCCAGTAATTACAAAATGGCATTGTCACACATTACAATTAGATTATTTTATTTATTTTACATTTGTTGACCGGGCTAGTCTAACTGGATATATGTCCATTTTCAGTAGAGGCCCGGGGAGATAAGCTCCAAGACAGATACATGAAAAACTTAGCAAACAATAAAAAAAATGACTAAATAACAACATTCATTATAAACAATGCAGATTCCAGGTAACAACAGAAAAATTACTAAATAGCAACATTCATTACATACAATGCATATTCCAGGTTACAACAGAAAATTCTGTGAGGACAAAAAAGAAGTACTTATAGTGCAAGAATGCATATACTATACAACATACAGGTATAATACATAAAAAGAAGAACTAAACTCAAAAGAGAAGACAGGTTAATTATATAAAAATAAAGAAATTCTTCAGTAGGAAGTATTTACAGAGGTTGGACACAGTGTAGTTTAGGAGGAAGTCTGTATTTATAGTCAAAAGGAATATATAACAGTTCATGAGTAGTCTGGGATAGGCAGAGCTAAGTTTAAACAGATGGATAGATGCCTAGTCAGGTTTAGTACAGGGGCACAACCAGTGTGTTCTAAGGTAGAGTTTCAGTCTGTTTTTGAAGAGTGATAGAGAAGGAAGAGAGGAAAGGTCACTTGGGAGAAGATTCCAGGTTTTTCCAACAGCAGTGGAGAAGAGACATTCCCCAGCCTTGTTTTTAGGTTTTAGAGGTTGTTAGGTTTAGAGGTGTGTAGAAGATTTTTGTGTGAGGAACGTAGTGATTTCAGATTTGTATATGGAGTGATGGGGGTAGATAGAATAGGAGTACAGGAAGGTTTATAAAGAGTTTTATGGGCAGTGGTTAGTTGATGGAATTTAATCACGTTTTGTAGTTCCAGCCATCCAAGCTGCTTTATATTTATGCAGTGGTGGGTTCTGTAAGGGTTTCCTGTTGCAAATCTAGTAATGTTATTGTAGGACATTTCCAGTTTGCTGAGATTATTTTTAGATAGGTTAGTAAAATGGGTGAGGCACAGAGGAGTGTAGAGATTGGATGAGTGTGAGCTATTGTTGTGGGGGAAAGGAAGGGTTTAATATTATACAGAGAGCCAAGTTTTTTTGTTGACAGTTTTTATAGTACTGTTGATATGAATGTCAAAATTCAGATTGTTATCAATGGTGACACCCAGCAGTTTGGTGGTTGGGTCTGGTGATATAATGGTACCACTGGCGGATGTAACCGAAAAATCAAATGGAGAGGACTTGTGAGTAGGATTGAAGAGGAGGAGTTTAGTTTTTTTTGGGGTTCAAAAGAAGGCAACGCTGTGTGAACCATTGTTCAACTGTTTTAAATACCTTCTGGGTAAGAGAGAGAAGTTCAGATGTAGATTTGGCTGAGCATATAAGTGTGGAGTCATCAGCATATTGTATGCATGTGGCTTGGGGGATGGCTAGATGAAGGTCATTAATAAATATGGAGAAGAGGAGAGGTCCTAGCATGGACCCTTGAGGGACACCTAGGGTAACCAGATGGAGGGTAGATAGAGTCTTATGCCAAATTACTGCCTGTTGTCTTTTATCTAGGTAGGACTGGAACCATTTTACGGAAGGTGCATCTAATGATAGGGATTTGAGTATGCTGATGAGAATCTGATGATTAACCATGTCAAGTGCTTTGGACAGGTCAATAAATAATGCTGAGGAAAGGTTATTAAGGTTGCATTTTTTGTTTATGCAAACTGTAAAGGAAAGGAGGGCAGTGGTAGTGCTGTGTGAGGGTCTGAAGCCATGTTGACAGCTGGAAAGTAAGTTATTTTGGGTTAAGTGGTCAAGTAATTGCCTGTGGATGCATTTCTCCATAATCTTTGCCAAAGGAGAAAGAAGGGCAATGGGGCGGTAGTTGGAGAACTCAATGGAGTGTCTGACTTTATGGAGCAGGATAATATGACAGACTTTCCATAGGCTAGGTATGTGACCTTTAGTAATAGTTCTATTGGTCAGAATGGAAATGGGATATGCTATAGCTTTGGCTGATAGCTGTAGAAATTCAGCAGGTAGTTGGTCTGCTGAGGGAAGAGCATGGTTTTAGTTTCTGTATAAGGGTTAGAATATATGTAGTTGGGACAGGTTGCAAATGAAAAGGAGGGGGTGAGGTTGAGTTATAGGAAGGTAAAGTGAAGCTATTAGGTGATAGCTGTCTAGCTAGTGTTTGGATAGCATTAGAAAAGAAGGTATTGAATGTATTGGCTGTATTCATGGGATTATTATGGTCAGTATTTTGAGGGTTAGGTGTGGTGGATTGACCTGGGTGGAGTAATTGGTTAATGCTAGTCCAGAATTTTTGTGGGTTGTTTTGGTTAGTTTGTTGAAATTGTAGGTAGTAATTTCTTTTATCAGAGAGTATAGCTTTCTTAGTGTCAATTCTTTACTGTCTAAGGGTTTGTTGGTCAACAGGGTTTTTAGCCATTTAGTCATTATAACTTATTTTAATGACCAAAATGTGGAAAAAAGATCAGAATTACAGTTAAATATTCTAACAGACATTATGAAAATTGTTCACACAAAAAAGAACTAGTAACTCCAAATCCAGGTCTGATGAAATGGTCTTTGTACTCTGGAAGTGCTCATCTTTTTCATATTAAACACCGCGCACTGCTTTAACTTGGTTTTGGACTGATAACACTTACTTTTGAAGTCGATCCTGCAGTCTTGTTAGTTGCCAGTTCTGTTTGTTTTTTTGTGTGTGTGTGATAGTTGTTTTTGGCAACTTTTACTCAACGGGCTTCCCTTCTTTCGTTTATTGTGATAATTGTTTCCAGGAACTCAACTTAAGGGCCAGATCGGGTCTGAAACTTGGTGTGTGCTTTATGTGGTAGATATCTGTTACACAGCAACAGACATTTACTTTTGAGTAGAGGTACCAGGGCCTGTTGCTAAAGGAGACATGCTATACTTAAAGAAATCCCAATCCCTCAGAGCCACACGCTCCAGGGATCTAAACCTTATCGTCACAATAAACAAAACATGCTGGAGGGATAGGTTACCGACCTAGCGACTCCCCAGACTCTGGAATAGACTGCCCATACATGTCAAGCCTCTTTGGCCCTCTTCAAAAGGAACCTTGATGATTGGATGGGAGAAAGGAAATTCACCCCGGGGATCACGTCAGTCGCCCTGCTAGACAGGGGGTCCAGGGAAGTAAGTAGTGTGGGAAGAAATAGCCAGGGAATTGTTATGGCTAGGCTTGTATAGGCCCTAGGGCCAATAGCCTAGTACCAACCTATGAACCTATGAGAGTGCCAGAAAGTGATACAGGCAAGTTCTGAGGAGGAACATCAGCTATAATCACAAAAATGACATCTGAAAAAAAATGAAGAATTAGATACCACAAAATGGCCCCATTGCAACTTCTATGTGTGCAAAACACTGCCTACCTGCAAGGTGTTAGATTTATATATATATATATATATATATATATATATATATATATATATATATATATATATAAATAAATGCTTTACATAACAAAGCCATTGATAGACTATGAGCTACAAAAATTGTTTGTCAGCACTAACAGAATGAACAGGCTTCTGAAAAAAAAGATCTTACTTGGTGGGCAATCATTGCACACACAACTCTCAGGATGGGGAATGTGCCTTGAAACCTTCTATAATAACTATGAAATTACCAAACACTGGGTAAGGTGAAATGCATTTGATAGCTATTCCATTTAGTCTATTGGTCTTGACAAAACAATCAATTCATCAATACGACATAGCTAATCATGTAACAATCTGCTGATGAAAAAATATACAATTATTAAAATAATGAATAAAACATTTAGTCTTTTTTCCTGTATGTCCAGTTTGCTACATAAGAGAGACATGGTAGTTAAATCACAACAGTGGACAAGAACTGCACATTTACATGCGTACTGTATTTTCAGTTCCTGTTCACCCTGGACACATTAAAGTGTCACTTAACTTTTAACGCTATATATTTTTATTTGTTTGCATCTAACAGATATTACATTTTTATTTATTTCAGTTTGATTAGTGAGATTAGTTTTGAACATTTAGCAGCAGCAGCCGACAAAGTAACATTTTAACATTCTGAGAGTATTTACCTTTGTGTCATTCCAATGCTGAAAAAATGTATTCCTTAGTTTCACAATTTATCTAACAGGTGCCATGCATGACATATGTTTTTAGCTAATTATTACTTATAGCAATTACCTTGTAATTGTTATTTAAGGAGCACCCCCCTTTAAATACCACCTTCATTTCCAGTTTAAAAAAGAGGGATAAGGTACTGCATCACTTCCCTTGCAAAACAATGAATACAAAAGTTTACAATGCTATGGGTGAGACAAGTTTAACTTTGTAGCTACTCTAGAATACAGAAAGTCAGACCATGATGCAGAAGACTCGGCTCCAAAGGTTTCGACATCACAGTAAGGCTGACCAATTCAGAGACAACTCCCCAGCTACTGTTTTATGCTGGCATTGGACGCAGCATGTAAAGTGAGCTCATTGACAAAATGCATGCAAGTGCAACAATCCAGGGGGCAGCTAATGCAAACTGGCCATATGATCTCCTCTAGAAATGGCACGGGCATTGGAATAATGTGGTAGACTGTTTTTAGAGAACCACGCTTACCATTTTTTTTTCTTTTTTTTTAGATAAGGAAAAAATAAATGCCATCTTTGGATGGTGTTAATTACTGTGGAATGAATGCAACTCAGACCATGACTGCAATTATTCACTGCTAGTATAACGTTTAGTAGAGGAAGAATATAATACATGTGGAAAAGAGTTGTTGTAACAGCGGGTATGTCTTATTCAGAATAATCAGCAACATGTCATGGCAAAAATGTTCCTTGAACACTGACATTTGTTTCAGATTAAATAACATACAATTCAACTTAACTTAACAGGTTATTACATTAAAGGTAAACTCCCACCCTCACACTCATATGCAGACACACAAAGAAAAACAGTCTCCCAAACACACGAGTACACACAAGCACACACATTTGGCACAGCACATCTATTTACAGGACTATTGCCAACAGGTCACACATACACTGATAACTACAATAAGAACCAATAAATAAATAAAACAAGAATACAGTATCTACTGCTAATAGTTTCAATAGCTTTTTTATTATTTATTTTCATCTTTCTGCTAACCAGGTAAGCCCACTAGATACAAGTGTTCCTTTTTGTGGATGACCAAGGAACACTGTATGGTTAAGTGACTTGCTCAAAGTCACAGTGTAGGCAAATGGGGGTAGAAGTAATTAAACCCAGTACCCTTTACAACTACCATTTCTCAGCCACAACTCAGGCTCACTTCCATTACCATAAGAGTTACAAATCTTATAGAATCAACTGGTCAAGCACAATTTCTCAAGAAATCAGCCTCACAAAAAATAACTTTAGGATTTTTGCAGTGTTACAAGAATCCCTGCATCTTCCATGTGAGAGCAATACCCCCTCATTCCCTGAACTTAACTATACCAATTCCATGGTCAAACAAACATAAAGAAGGGCGAAATCTCCCAAATGAAAAGAATCACTGGCAGTGTATGGTTAGAAGTCATACCTGCTAGATTTCCCATGAAAAACACTGACTTAGGAGTTTTCTCTTAACTAGCTCCTCGGGGACTTTTCACTTGGTAAGCAGCACTGAGGCTGCATGGTGAGCTACACTGAAATACAGTACAAGGAAAAAATACAGTGTGCAATATTAAAGAAAAGGCATGTAGTATTGTACAAGAAAATGCAAGACGTATGTCCAAATTTGAGTTAGACGCTTCCATACTCATTCGATTACGATATTAGATGCTGCTAGTAATATCAACAGATGACAAGTATTTAGTAGTTAATAGGTAAAAAGACAATAACACTTAAGTTCTTAATAAAAAGTTTGTGTGTACGGGGCAGTGTTCACTAGGGCATTGTTAGTGAGATCCGTCAGCAGCAGATCATGTTTCACCATAACGTCGTAAGCAAGTAGTGCCTGTTAAAAACAGTCATGTTGTTAAGGTGAGGTGTGTGTGCGTGTGTTTGCTCCACAACAATACTGTGAAAGTAAAGATTCCCAGCCACCGTGATGATCAGTAAGTACATTTGTACTGTTGTACATGACTTGCTGAAGACAGTGTTTGGCTTTAAATAACTGACCACAGAACTGTTGCAATAAACCGTGATAAGCTGACAGTTACAGCCCTAGGGTGACGGGAAAACAAAAGTTGCAAGGATAGTAAACCTGTGACCGTGATTCAAGCAGCACCCACTGTTCTACGGTGCAAAATGAACACTGATGGCCAGAGGTTCGTTCTGCTATACCTGTATGTCCAATTCGGTGTTGCAGCAGTTTTGTCATACAAAGGTTCGATGCTGGGAACGGGGCGCATGTTACATACTTACCTTGACGTTAGGGAATGTGTTGCCGAAGAGACTGGTCATTCTGCGATGGGAACGCAGGTCTCCTTCCGTATACAGCTCCTGGGCACCTTCCCTTGTCTTCCCCTTAGACTTGGCATTAAGCGTGGATGAGTCCCGCACTTCCCGCACAGCGTCGCCGCCCGCCTCGGCGGCTCTCACTGCCACTGCCAGCAGATCCCGCAGGTGTACCGAGCCGTCTCTCCCGACCGCTGGGGAGTAAACTGCCCACATCTTCCAGTAGCCGTAGTACATGAGCACGAAGGCAGCGACAATGGGCACGTAGAGACTGAGTTTTGTTAAGCGGATTCCATGCGGCATGGCTTTTGGCAAAGCCTTGGATTCCGGTACTTGGAAGGTACGGACTGCCACTTCCGTAGGCACGGGACGGCACAGCAACGGGCCGACTTCAGGGTGTACTGCAGCGAGAGGTCGTCACAACTTGTTCTTGTCGCTGCTTACTTCCTCCTTGGCGTAAGCAAGCAGCTTCTGCCGGCTCTCGAACTCACTGTTTCTACATGGCCACGTCTGCACCGAGTCTGTATTTCCTGCTCGGAAAGGAGGGGCCCTCCCCAGTGACACGTAAATTAACAGGTGGCTTTTGAAGTGGCGTCCCTGCTCTGTGCCAGGAAAGTAGCGTGCAGCCGTACCGAGCTCAGAGGTCTTGGCTTGTTACGGCAAAAATCGGGTACCTGCCGCACCTCGAATCCAGGTCACTCTCTATACAGTTAGCTTTTTGTCACTTGGGGAGGCTAACAAAATGAAATAAATGCATGTATTTGCAGAAGTCTGAGACACGTTTCTCGTTAATTAATGACTGGATCCCTTACAGTTCTAGCATGTAAAATCTTGTATCTTATAAAATGCAAAAAAAAAAAAAAAGACAAAACTCGAGAGTAAAGTCATGACATGCTGGCCACAGCTCACACGTTTGAATGCACAGTAGAAGTAAGCAGGGGAGGAGCATATGTGACCATTAGGTTAGGCACACAGCTATAGAAAGCTTCTCAACTGTACAGATTTTCGCAGAACGTCCAGATTTTTGCCTCGTATTTTTGGCGTGTTCCTCCTAAAGTCTGTACTTTCTGACAAATAGCTGAGGATTGAAGCCATTAAATAATGACAAACGTTTGAATTTAAGACTCCACATCCTTCAGAAAATTCATGCGAATGCAAAACCTATTATTCTATCAACTTTCTAAGTTTGTAAGAGCAATAGTTAAAATCTGTCCCTATTTGTCCTCCATCATTTTAGGCTTTGTCCAGATTTTTTGCTCTATGAGGTTGAGAGGTATGCTGTGTTATAAAATGTGTAATTCTAGTGACAGCTACACCCTGCACAAGTTAAACTGAAGGCTCCAAGTGTGTACAGTGTGGACACAACTTTCATGGATGCAACTTGCGCTATTCACGTTTCTGATTCAGTCCTGGTATTGTGTGTAATTCTTTGACAAAGATGAACATCACGACGATTGAATGATGGCAAAAGTGCGGTATTTGTCAAACAGTTATAATAAAGGTGCTTTTTCACCAGTAGAGAATGTGTTGCCCCCCCCCCCCCCCAACACACACACATGCCAAACCAGTATTTGGTGCAAACTTCTACCAAAACATCAGCGAAAAAATAATACTCATAAAGACGGATAGGGCTTTACGTTTAAAACACTCTTACAAGCTATTTAATAACTTTATGGCATCTGTTGCTATTAAAAACAACACAAAAATCATCAGAAGGTAACAGGTGTGCAAGCCTCTCCTCCACTCAGCAGTTCTGAAGTATGAGCATATTATCAGGCCCCCTGTAAATCTGAGTAACAGTTTAAAGTCTTTAGATATCGGCTTACTAAAAACATTGTGCAATGATCGAGAGGCAACTACAGTGCAGACAAATACAAGAAACCTCCTGCAGAGGATGTGGACCCAGATCTGTGCTAGTTGACATAATTTATTTTATGGGATAACTACAGTCAGGGTGTCTCACTAAAGTTCAACAAAAAAGTCAGTAAAAAAGCACAATTCAGATGCATGTTTTTCAACCAATGTTCTGTTACCCAGCAGAATAAGTGACATCTGAAGATGGTTGTCTAGAGCTATCTTTAGTAAACACTAATTCTGGAATATCTATAGACATCAGTGCATTTGTACCTTATTTATTTAGTTAGTTAGTTAGTTAGTTAGTTAGTTAATTTGTATATTTATTTATCTTTGCTGACTGGGAAAGTCTAACTGGGATAGATGAAATCTGAAGAAGTAATAAGGGATCTAGGGACCCAAGTAGATGGTCAGCTTTCCTTTGATAACCATGTTGCCAAGGTGGTTAGAAAATCCTTCTATGTGACCCATCTGATCACGAAAGGGTTAGCATCAAGATCTAAGGATGTAGTGGTGCCCCTCTACTCTTCCCTCATCAGACCCATTACTGAGTACAATGCACCAATTGGAATGTACCTGGCTAGGCATCTCCAGCAGCTGGAGAGACCACAGAGGTACCTCACTAAGAGGATTACTGGCCTCAAACAGTTGCCCTATGCAGCACGATTGAAAAAACTAAGGCTTTTCTCTGTTGCATACCGCCTTCTCAGAGGCGATCTCTGTCTAACATACAAAGCCATGACCAACCCAGAACTGTTGAACATGCTCCATCTTAGCAAAACCAAATCTACTCGAGCTACACGCTCTAGGGATATAAACCTCAGAACAACAATGAATAGAACATGCTGGAGGGATAGATTCCCTTCGCAAAGACTTCCCTTGCTATGGAACAAGATCCCGATCTACATGAGACAGAGCCCCTCACTATCACTCTTCAAAAGGAACCTTGACGAGTGGATGGGTAACAGAAAGTTAACACCAGGAATCATACCAACAGCTCTCCTAGATAGGGGCCTAGGGTACTAGCTGCTAGATCAAGGGCCTAAGGAACTAACCAAAGGGGCGGTGAATACCGCACAACGTGGCTGGGCTAATATATGCCTTCGGGCAGATAGCCCAGTACCTACCTATGAACCTATAACCCTTTTTCAGCAGAGGCCTGGGGAGAAAAGCTCCAATATTCACATAATAGGCAATATGCAGCATATTTTCGTTTTCTACATTGTATGTAATATCTTCATCTTGGTTACATATACATTTTTTATACTTAATTAGGTTCAACAAATGATTAAACCTAACCTTGTATCATACAATTTGTGACTATAGAAAGAGGAGAAAATAAGCAATTGCCTGTGTACTTGTATAAGGTCATAGCAGGCAGAAATACAAATATAAACAAATGGAGACAAAGATTAACATTTGGGCTGAAATTAGTAAGAAGTTGTACAATAAGGGAAAATGAAAATTAAGTAGAAGTATGCAGTAAAGTGTTTTCAGTAGTAGATAGAGGCTAATAATCATCATATGGAAATTTTTTTACAGAGCAGATACTGCAGCTTGTCTTTTCTTCAGGATTAGAAATTATCAGCAGCGAGAAGTGCCTTGCAGGTGCTATTTTAGCAATCTTTTAAAGCATTTGTTATTTTCTGTATATTTAACTCTTAATAGGATGGAGTTCCACAGTTTTCAGACAGACTGAGATTCTGGCAGAGTTTTTTGAGTTAGTTACAGCTAGGAGAGATTTGTTATTAGAGCGTAGTGTTTTGTTGTTGCTGTATGGTAGTTATAATAATGAAACTGTGCCCTGCCCCATGTGCACTGTTACATGGGTAGCCTATAGCTGATGCATATTGTGGCCAGTGAGGCCATACATGGTTAAGCACAGTCTGGCATTTTTGTATGCATCATTTGTACAGTTGTGAAGGTACTTAGCTGTTGTGTACTTAGGCAGTGGCTTGCCCACCTTTGCAACTGATGGAAAGTGTGCCCTGCACTTTGCACAGTGAACACATATTACAAATATTTGATGCGCAACATGGCCAGTCTATGCATGTGTAAGCACAGTCTAATATTACAAGAACATATATACTCACTGACTTGCTTTTATTCAAAAGAGTTACATTTTTGCTTCTGTTCCATTATATATGACTTACAAGAGATCTTCTATGAACAATCATCTTTAGATGACCACTGAAAAGCCTTGCATTACTATTAGCTCTAAGCATACTTGTCAAAAGTGGGGGAGGGACATCTCTGCTTAGTCCAAACAACTCCCATGCATTTCAGTTGCAGGGCTGTCCTCTCTCTGTTATACTCTGAAGTAAGACTCATTCAACAAACTTTCACTTTAATGAATACCAGTATACAAGTCAAGAGGATAGCCAGGCATACACCACAAGTGCCAAGGCAGTCATTTTTGAAAAAAAAAATATTTTACATTAGCTTTATTTTAAACAATGTGTGTGTGTGTGTGTGTGTGTGTGTGTGTGTGTGTGTGTGTGTGTGTGTGTGTGTGTGTTTGTGTACATTTCTATTTATTGACTGGGGCAATCCTCCTGGGCTAATTGCCTTTTTTCAGACCCCAGACCCAGAAATAACTGAAATTATAGACTTTAGTCAACTCACGTTACTCTATTTAAGGTTGCAAAGAAAGTTTTGAAAACAAAAACTATATAGTCTTACTAACAGAAAAAATGTCCATGCACAGATTTTACTATTACTTAAGTAAAAAGTCCAAATGTGCAGCTAACTCCAGGTCCAGCTAAAATGACGTTGTTGCAAATAGCAAATGGACCAGTTTGCTACCCAGACAAGCCCACTCCAGGTCCAGAATTATATATTTTTTTCCTAGACCTTCCCAGTGTATGCAGTTGGAGGCATCATTCCTTCCCAAAACTCCCTCCCTCTACAGGCATATGGACCTTGGAGGCATCATTCCTTCCTGAAAAATCCTCAGCAGGTATGAGGACCCACCAAGGACTGAGGCAAAATAATAGTCTCCACTCAAACTCCTGTCCTCTGGTGTAGGGAATAATGTACCTCTCCTTCAAATGTTAATATATCTGCTAGAGCTTAAAAAGCTCTTTTTTTATGCTAAAATAAATCACACTATCAGTGTCATAATATCCCATTAACCAAACATGAATAAATTTTTACCTCTAGCGAAAACATAGCGCTACCTCGCTACTCTTAAAAGTAACAACATTTCATAATGTAACAACATAATATTTGAATGACGTGATGGTATTAGCAATGATTTAAAGTGAAAATACTTAAAAGTGTAATACTCTCTACTCAATTTTACATCACATTGCCCAAATTCATAAAACTTTGCTACAGCGTGCTAAGTGAGTTTGTGTAATGAGTGTGATTGAACAGGGTAGGTGCAATTCAGGGAACATAGCTACACAGTGAAGCCAGCCAAAATAGCATGGCCAGTTGTGATATATGCTAATGACATAATCAAGTGTTGTGTATACTAATGAGGCAAAAACATGGCAGAGTGATTCAAAATGTTTAAACGTTATGTAGAAATGCTGTGCCCATCTTTGGTTTGTACTTGAATAGATGATCATGTTAAGGCACATTAAATAATGTTAAGGTTTGCCATAGCCATTGTCAACATGTATCTGCAAGAAGGTCTTATAACAGCAGCTGCAGCTGAATGTGTGCGACATCACCTGAGGCAGAGGGTTTTCTGACTGTGCTTAACATTTCATGCCCTGCATGACAATGACATAGTGAAACATTATCGTGTGAGCTGGAGCACCATGCAGAAAATAGTGGATGGATATCTGCAACAAATGCAGGCCTGTAGAAGTCATGGAGTACCCTTCCCAGTGGATACTAAGTTATGTTTCACTTTACATACACCAGCTGCAGGGACCTTTCTGCAACCTGCAGGTGACACAGTGGGAATGTCACAAGCATCTACTTCGAAAATACTCCACTAGTTTCTAGATGCCATGGTTCACCATGTCAGGGGACATATGTGGTTCCCATATACCCAAGAAGAGAGAACAAACACCATGTGGGACTTCTTTGCTATAGCCCACAATCCAACAGTACTGGAGGCCACAGACTGTACCTACACTGAAATAAAAGTCCACCTGGTGAACTGGGAAGGATGTATGTGAAGAGTAAAGGAAATCACTCCATCAACTGTCAGGTGGTATGTAATGCATAGGACATTATCTACAATGCATGTGTAGGTCACGCAGGTGGTTTCAGTGCCTCACACATATGGCACACCTGTAACCGCTAGCAATGGTTTGCAAGGGGTGACTTTCCACAGGGCCATCTGGTAGGTATACTGGATATGCCCTGGAAATGTGGTTCATGACACCTATCAGAAATACACATAACCCAACTCATCAAGGTTACAACCTTGCTGTGTTTCAAGCTAGAAACATCATACAGCATGTGTTTGAGCTGCTAAAATAACAATTTCTCTGCCTAGATACAGCTGGTGAATGAATAAAAGCAAGTCACCGAGTGAGTATATGTGTTCTTGTTTACTTATTTACTGGTATTTTTTTACCAGGAAAGTCTAACTCAACAGTGCCCTTTTTAGCAGGGTCTTGGGGAGAACAGCTCCATTATACAGACATCATGGACATCATTTGTACTGTTTCATCATTTACAGTCAGTTTCATTCACGAGTAACAGTTCCATTATTGAGACATCCTTGCCAAAGATTTCATTACAAGTAACAGTTATATGGGTTGTATGTGAAAACACTTTTTAGACATAAGGAGGTATATTGCAGTGCAATATCATCAGTATATAGGTTCATAGGTAGGTACTAGGGCCTATACAAGCCTAGCCAAAAAGGTACCCTGGCTTTCGCCACCCAAGAAAATTATTTTCCTGTGCCCCTGTCAAGCAGAACCACAGAAGTGATCCCCAGGGTGAATTTCCTATTACCCATTCAATCATCAAGATTTTTCTTGAAGAGTGCTTATGAGTATCCCTGTTTGACATAGATAGGTAGTCTGTTCCAGAGTATGGGAAGTCTCTGGGACAGGAATCTATCCCTCCAGCATGTTCTGTTTATTGTGGTGACAAGGTTTAGGTCCCTAGAGCGTGTAGTTCAGAGGGATTGGGATTTCTTTAAGTGGAGCATGTCTAACAGCTCTGGGTTTGACATAGCTTTGTATGTTAGGCAGAGATCACCTCTGAGTAGGCGATATGTGACAGAGTAAAGCTGGTGTTTTCTGAGTCGGTCTGCGTAAGGCATCTGTTTGAGACCAGTAATCCTCTTTCTGAGGTATTTTTGCAGCCTTTCCAGTTGTTGTAGATGTCTTGTGAGGTACATAGCAAAAGGGGCGATGCACTTTATAATAGGTCTAATGATTGATGAGTAGAGGGGAACAATGACCTCTTTTTTTCTGGATGAGAAACCTTTTGTGATGAGGTGTGCCACATAGAAGGATTTCCTGACCACTGTGGAGATGTGATTATCAAAGGAGTGACTACTGTCCACCTGTGTCCCAAGGTCTCTTATCACACTTTCGGTGTTAAGTAGACTACCGCCTATGTGGTAGTTCATGGATACAGAGTTTTTACCAAACGGGATGACAATGCACTTTTTGGCATTGAGCTTGAGACCATGGCCTTGACACCAGGCATCTGTCTCAGTGATGCCCTTTTGTAGGATGTCCACATCATTTGGAGTTTTGATTATGGCTCCTAGTTTGCAGTCATCTGCAAATTTAGTTAGTCAATGACCTTCTGTGTTAGCCTGCACTTCAGAGAAGTAGATACCAAACAGGAGAGGACCCAGGACTGAACCCTGTGGTACTCCACTTGTCACTGGTCTGAAGTCTGATTTGAAGTCTGCTACTTTCGCAGTTGGCAACCCATCTTGTGAGACATGGATTTATACCTAGTTTAGTGAGTTTATCTATAATTCCAGAGTGGGGGATGGTGTCGAATGCCTTGGCACGATCTAGATAGGCTGTGTGAATGACCTTACCCGCATCTATGGCTTTGGTGACTACTTCAAAGAAGTCTTTCAGGTTTAGGAGACATGATCTGCCTTTTACAAGCCCGAACTGTATGGGGTCCAGAGATTGGAGATCTCCAATGTCTTTGTTTATGAGTTCCATGATGATACGTTCCATGGCCTTGCAGACCAGGCTCATCAGGCTAATGGGGTGGTAGTTCCTGGGGTCTGTTGTGGCCCTCCCTTTGTGGACTGGGATAACCATCGTGGTGTGCCATTCAATGGGCACAAAGCCTGAGGTGAGGCTATGACTGAAGCTGCTACTTAGGTGGGGTGCCAGTTCATTCTGTAGTTTGTGTAGAAGACAGCCTGGGATGTTGTCAGGTCCCATGGATGCTGTGTTATTGGCTTTGGAGAATGAGGTTTTTACCTGTGCAGCCGTGATTACAGGAACTTTGCATTCTTCCAGTATAAAGATGGCCCTTTAGGGGGTGAGAGGGGGGTAAAGTTAGCACTGAATCTATCTGCCAGGATGTTGGCAATATAAGTTGGTACTGTATATTTAGTGTCATTGTGCTGTAACTCAGAGCAGATCTGAGTGTTGCCATTGAGATTCTTGACATAGCTATAGAATGCTTTGTGGTTGTCTTTAGAATCAGTGGCGATTTTATTTTCATAACTAGCTTTGGAGGATTTTATGAGGGATCTCAGCTTCTTACTGAGGCTGACCAGGGAGTTCCTCCAATCGTGAGATTTTACTCTTTTTTGCAACAGTTTCTTTCTTCTGTTGTAGAGTTGGTTTATGGCAGAAGACCACCAGATTGGCTTCCTTTTTTGGAGGATAGTATCTTGGTTCTGTTAGGGATAGCATGATCCATGCACTCGTGTAAGTGCTTCTAAAGTGCATTTGTGTGGGATTCAGCAGTTGTACCTCTGTTGTCCATCTGCATGGGTGTCGTGAAGTTTGCCACTTCTGTCTTAAGAAGCATGAAGTTGGCTATGGAGACATTTTTTACAGTTGTTTTCATAATGGGGGGTGGGAGAGGGATGTGGATGTCTACAGTAATTAGCTTGTGGTCGGATCTGACCAACGAGGAGCTGACCTCTCGTGTGGAACACCGGTCGCCCATCTTGGTGATGACCAGGTCTAGGATATTGCTGCCCCTGGTGGGGGTGTGGATAAGTTGATCCAAGGTGTTGGAATTGATGATTTCCAGAAAACATTGAACAAAAGCGTTGGTACATGAGTAGTTTTCCCAGTTAATGGAAGGGTAGTTGAAATCACCCATTATTAGAGTGTTGGGTAGTACCTTACTATTTTCTAGTGTATCAAGAAAAGAGGGAGTGGGAATCCTGGGGCATGGTGGGGGGCCTGTAGCAAGCTACAGTCTGGATTGCGGTTTTGCCCAGAGTTAAACTTGGATAATCTCGGATGCATTATGCTGAGCAACTAGCTTGGAGGTGTGGATATCCTTAATGAATATGGACACGCCTCCACCTTTAGTGTTTCGGTATGGGTTTGGTGGCTGAAACGTGTGGTATGAATTACAGCCTGGTAATGCAGGGGTGCTCTCTAGAGCTTTGAACCAGGTCTCTGTCACTGCACAGATGTCAATGTTCTCCATTTTAAGGAGTGCCTTGAGTGAGTGCATTTTGAGGTTTAGACTTCTAGCATTGAGTAGCATTACCCTCAGATTTTGCTTGCTTGTACCTGTTACGGTGGTGAATTTTTCACTTGAACCTTGCCTAAAAAAGGCACTATAGGGGTGGCAAGAGTCTTTGCCAGTATCCGGAATCCCAAGAGCGACAGGTGCAGGCCATCTCTGGCAAAGAAGCGTGGTCTCTCTCACACACACACACATATATATATATATATATATATATATATATATATATATAGCGAGAGAGAGAGAGAGAGAGGTTTTACATAAGAATATTTGTTACTATAAAGTCATAGGAAGATATAATAAAGACTTAAAGCAGCCGAAAGAAATTAAGGAGGGGAGGAGGTGCAGGAAAGATAAAGATGATGAAATGATATATGAGGGTATAGTTGTGATAATAGTGCATTGAGTTTTGTACAGGCAGCATTATGGTACAAATTTGTATAGCTATATTAGTACCAGCATTGGAGGCACTCTACTAGCTTCTGGAAAGTGACTCAGTAAGGAACACAAAGAAGCTATATCAGGTTGCAAGGCAAAGACAGAAAGATAAAGAAGATAGTCAGAGCAGCAACCTGGTCACCAGCCCACAGGACATCAAAGATAGATGGAAGGAGCAACAACCTGCTCCCCAGCCAACAGGACATCAAAGGCAGATGGAAGGAGCAACAACCTGGTCACCGACCCACAGGACATTAAAGGCAGATGGAAGGAGCAACAACCTGGTCACCGGCCCACAGGACTTCAAAGGCAGATAGAAGGAGCAACAACCTGGTCACCAGCCCACAGGACATCAAAGGCAGATAGAAGGAGCAACAACCTGGTCACCAGCCCACAGGACATCAAAGGCAGATGGAAGGAGCAACAACCTGCTCACCAGCCCATAGGACATCAAAGGTAGATAGAAGGAGCAACAACCTGGTCACTGGCCCACGGGGCATCAAAGGTAGATGGCAGGAGCAACAATCTGGTCACCAGCCCACAGGACATCAAAGGCAGATGGTAGGAGCAACAACCTGCTCACCAGCCCACAGGACATCAAAGGCAGATGAAAGGAATACTTCCAGTAGCTTCTGAATGAAGAAAACCCCACAGAAGCTGTACTGCCTCAGAAACAGCTTATAATGAGAGAAGAAGAGGAGCCCACCTAAGAAGAAGAAAAAGTAAGAATAGCATGAAAGACAATGAAGTCAGGGAAAGCAGCAGGCTCAGATGAAGTCACAGCTGACATGATAAAGATGCTGCATGAGATAGGGGAGACATGGCTCCTGAGGGTACTAATAGCAGTGTGGAGAGAAAGCCGTATCCCAGATAATTGGAGAATAAGCAGACTCATGCCAGTGTACAAGAACAAAGGGGACATCCACAACTGTGGACAGCACAGAGGCATCAAACCCTTGCCACATTGCATGAATGTTCTGGAGAGGGTGACTGATAAATGGATATGCAGAGTAGTAGAATGTGAGATGGGAGATGAGCAGTTCAGATCAGGATGTAGCACAACAGACCTGATCTTTGCAGTGAGACAGATAGCTGAGAAACTAGAGATGAAGAAAGAGTCCAACTAGGCATTCATGGACTTGGAGAAAGCATGTGACAAAGTCCCAAGAAGCTGATTTGGGCAGTACTGCGGTGGTTCAAAGTCCCAGAAACACTGGTAGAATTAGTGTAGGCTATGGACAAGGGCCCAATGACTCAAGTGCAAACAGTGTTTTGCGTCACAGAGGGGTTCCCATTGGGAGTGGGTGTGCACCGGGGTTCATCTCTGAGCCCACTGCTGTTCATACTGGTGATGGACTACATTATCAAACAGGCTGGAGGGGACAGATCAGCAAAGCTGCTGTATACAGACAATGAGGCATTACAGGCAGATTCTGAGCAAGACCTTTAGCAAAGGATAGAGGAATGGAATGCAAAACTGAAGGCACATGGGATGAAACTAAGCACAGATAAGAAACTGGTAATGGCAGCAAATTAGGGAAATCTGAGGAAGCTGAGAATTGAGATAAAAGGGAAGGTAGTGGAACGGGTAAATAACTTCAAGTATCTGGGAGGGGTGGTTGAGGAGAAGGGAAGTCTGAATGAAGAGGTAAAAGCTAGAATCAGGGGGGCTTCAGCCAACTGGCATAGAGTCTCAGTTGTAGTCTATGACAAAAGAATACCAAAAAGATGAAAAGTAACCAGTGACCAGTACTGCTGTATGGTACAGAAACCTGGGAAGCAAAGGCAGAGCAGATGAGGAAGCTAGAGCTGATGGAAATGAAGTGCCTGAGAAGGGTGGTAGGGTGCACACTGAGACAGATGAATAAATGGGGACATAAGAGCAGAAGCCAAAGTAGCTCCAATTGCAGAAAAGATCAAAAAGAACAGATTATGGTGGTTTATGTGCAGAAAACAGAAAACAATCTGCTGAAGAAGATTTGGGACAGACAGGATGAAGTTAAGAGGAAATGAGGACATCCAGCAAAGAGGTGGAAGGATTGTGTGAAAGATGATCTGTGACAGTCAGGCATGAGTGTAGAAGAAGGTAGAAGTGTGGCATTGAATTGAGAAAGATGGCGACAGTTAACAAGGTACCCCAGCCCAGTGTAGAAAATGGGAAAACGGGGGGCCGATGATGATGATGATTTCACTGCTTGGGATCTATTAGTGAGGTAACTAAGAAAATAGTTAATTGAGAAGGATGATAGCCCATAGGAAGAAAGTTTAGATAGGAGAATTTGGTGAGTGACTGTGTCAAATGCCTTGGATAGATCCAGAAACAGGGCTAAGGTTAGATTACTTGAATTTCTATTGTGATTTATTATATATGTGAACCTTAGAAGGGCAGTGGTTGTACTATGATTTAGTCTGAAACCATGCTGTTAGGGAGGCAGGAGGTTATGAGAAGTAATATATGTAGTAAGTTGAAAGTAAATACATCTTTCTAAGATTTTGGATAAAGGTGAGAGAATGGCAGTTGGTATATAATTTGTGAGCTCTATTGATAAGCTGTCCTTATGGGGGATTATTATACAGGATTTTTTCCATATGGTGTGGACATTTTTTCATGGACAGAGGGGTTTATTAGACCTGAGACAGGATATGCAAGGCTATCTGCAGTGAATGTGAGGTACTCAGATGGAAGTTGGTCAGGGTTAGTGGTTGTTGTCTTAAGAGTACATCAGTATTTTTTAATTGTAGACATTGGCACTGGAATGAGTGAGTGTGAAGGTCTGTTGTGACTTCAATGATTGGAGTAGGATGGCTGGATTTGTTGAAGTTCTTTTGTTTTGTAGGAAGAAGATTACTGCATGTATAACATGCAAGTTAAACTGTGAAGCAATGCCTTTGGAGTTATTGGTTGGAGAAAGGTAAAGTTGGGTTGATTTTTCTGGTATTCACTAGTCAAAGTACTAACAGGATTTCATGATTTTACTGAAATTTTTTATGCTGATGGACTGAAAACTGTATCAGTGCTTTTTTGTGAAAATTGCATTAACACATTTCCATGGTTTTGTTGCTATAAAGTGAATATCATTTCAATTGAATTTTTACATTGTGAATCACATTCATAAATTGATTGTCTATGCAGTAATACATTTGTTGCTTCATTCTAAAGGATTTAGCATAACGGGATGAGGGCATGAACCAAAAATTCATTCATATCAATACAGAGGCTGTTTTGAAATCTGCAGTCACCTTTTATGTAGGTAAAAAGCCTCCCAATTCCATGTAAGATGCATAACGTTTTGCAACCCTACTTAGTATAACAAAATATGGCATTTATACAACTTGGGGAAATCAAAACCTAAAAAATAATTGTCTTCCTGTTGGGTCAGTCCATGCATTGTTCAGTCTCACTCAGTATTTCAAGTGTTCAGTATTATTTTATGACTTTCTCTACTCCAAAATGCTTTGACTTGGGGGAGGACTGATGAACTAGTATAATTTGTTTTTTTGGCTAAGGCTTTTTCTCCACACTGTATCCTTTGCCTTCAAGTCTATGACATTTATTTGTAATTTCCATTCCTTTCAAGCTATTCTTTTCATTCTTGCTTGCTTTGGCTTTCTTATGACCTCATCGGCACAGCATAAGTGGATTGATTGGCTATGAATGTCCATGGCTGGGGGTTGGCTTTACTGACTGAATATATCCATAAAGATTTAAAAAGAAGGCATTAAAAGTCATGGACATTCAGAAGCCATATGTCTGAAACTCATTATGTCCTTAAGGGGTCATTTGCATATGTCCCATGGGCCTCTAATACAAGAGGTTTAAGGTATCACACAGTGAAAACTCTACCTTGGCTAGGTTTTTCTTGCAGTTTTTACTCATTGGTTTGTCTGTGTCACCGTTTTACTCTTTGGTTCAGATGTTAGTTAGAATACTTTGCAGACACCTTAATGGCTATGAACATCAGCTGGGTTTACAGGCCTTGTATTTCCAAAGTATAGTCAAACAGTCCACTTAT
>NC_056746.1:822418774-822438774 GCF_019279795.1 Protopterus annectens
CGATGATCAGAACGTCGATGTTCTGAACATTTGATGATTCAAAGTGAATATATATATATATATATATATATATATATATATATATATATATATATAGATGGTTCCCTTTCAGAAGCCTGAAACACTATAAGCTTGAAAATCAAAATCCTGAAACCAAAAGCCTGAAAATTCAAAATCCCAAAAACCCAAAATCCTGAAACTCAAAATCCTGAAAACACAAAATGGACATACTGACGTCATTGTGGCTTTGCTATTGTTAGCCCTGTGGTGTTAGGTCATGCGTTGGGTTCAGGTGAGTGTGCGGTTGGTTTTATGTTAGGGTTAGGGGTGGTTTAAGTGAGTTAGGGTTAGGGCGCAGGTTAGGCATGTATGCAATAGTGACAAATATTGGGGTTAGGGGCGGTTTAAGTGAGTTAGGGTTAGGGCGCGGGTCAGGTGAGTGTGCGATATTGACGGACCTTAGGGTTAGGGTTAGGGTCAGGGTCAGTTGGTAGATATTAGTGTCTTTATAGTGACATATTAGCATTATTTGTGTTTTCAGGATTTTGAGTTTCAGGATTTTGGGTTTTCGGGATTTTGAATTTTCAGGCTTTTGGTTTCAGGATTTTGATTTTCAAGCTTATAGAGTTTCAGGCTTCTGATAGGGAACCATATATATATATGTATATTTGCTTGAATTTATATATGGAAACTTAAACATTTATATACTCTTATTCAGTTGTTAAATATCTTGTTATGCTCTACCAGGTTCTTATCTATTCTTATTGTATATTTTATACGCTTATATTTTCAGCCAAAAGGGGTAATATCCTCCTATTGTATACTAACTGCTGTAAAGTCTACAATCTGTATGTTACTACTTTGTCATGTATCTTTTGTAAATTTTTCTTATCTCTGTAAACTTATGGAGGACTCCGCTGAAAATGGACACTTGTTGTCCAGTCAGACTATCCTCGCAAACAAATGTTAAATAAATAAATAAAAATAAATACATCTAAGGGAGAAGTCCATTAAGTTAGTAACAGTAGACAAGTTTCAGTTAAATCCCTTCTGTGTTGTACCAATGGTATTTAAAATGCAGAGAAAAGGCCACCTTTCAGTTTTAGAGAATGAGCAGTAACTCTGCAGATGCAATGTGTCATTGCTAAGCAAGGAGACAACTGGCATGCAGTATAAACAAAAGACAAACTGCATATGATGAACAGCCATATGCATATAGTTCAAAATAAAAAAATACCACCTATCAAAGCTGTCTAATGAAACTGTGTTATACCGCAGTTATAGAGGAAAACTAGCAGGATGGTGTCAAATATGAAAAACATAGTGCAAACTTCTCACTATTACAGACATAGTGCTTGGCTTACTGTATATGAATCAGCATTCCAAGTCATGTAGATGCAAAGAGATACATGCACATAGATACACAAATACATACACAGACACCCAACTCGACAAATACATCTACACAAATGCAAAGCAAGAAACACACACATACATGCATGGACATGCAAGCACACACACACACACACACACACAAACACACACACCTGCAGACGGACATACACCTTCCATACACCCCCACATGAATGAACATGCAGACGTGAGCAGGCATACACATAAACACACACACACACACACACACACACACACACCCACACACACCCACACACACACACACACACACACACACACACACACACACACACACACACACACACACACACATACACACACACACACACATCCACCTTCATTAAGTTCTGTGTGTTTTTACTCAGCTTTCATTCAGCTAATTGAGTCTTCTACTATTAGTATCTTTCCAGTTTCATTTTGAGTCAGTATATTGTCTAAGATTCATTTTTATCTAACCTGTTCTTTCTCTGTCTCATTTCCCATGGTCGTCCTACTTCTGTTCAGTTTCTGATCCATTTCCATGCTAGTTTGTCTGCTTCCTGTTCAGCTTAGATATCTCTGACCTATTTCTCATGATAGTCTTCCTACCTGTTGTTGAGCTTTAGAGTCTGTGTCCCATTTTTCATGCATGTTCTCTTAGTTCTTGTTTAGTTTTAATATCTCTGACCCATTTTCCATTTCATCTATTCCTGTTCAGCTTTGTTGTCCCTGGCTCATTAGTCATACCAGTCCTTTTACTTCCTGTTCAGTATTGGTGTTTCTCTTCCATTTTCCCTGCTGGTCCTCTTACTTGTATGGTGATGGTGTCACTGCCTCATTTCTTAAGCTCTTCTTTGCAGTTCCTGTTCAGCTTCTTCTTTCTGATCCCAGTTACTTTCCTTCCTTCCTTACAGATCTAAGTGGGCTCCATTACCTTCTATTTCCTTCTTCTCCCAGTAATCATAATCTTCTTTGTTTCCATCTCTAGATTAAAGCCTGGCCCTGCCTTGTCACCTGATACCTTTGAACCTGCTGTCTCCCCCTTTTCATTTATCTAATGTCTTTCTACCTTCTATTTATCCTGTTAAACCTCCAGCCAACTTCTGCTCAGCTTCATGTCTTTGCTGTCTCCCAGCATTCTATTCCTTTGAGTTTCTTTCATTTTAGCCTCATTATCCACTGACTTCAGTCTTCCTTCCCCTCTAACTGGATCCCATCTTCTGTGTAGCATACTAGTACCACATCACTTCCCTTAATTGACATACCTCTGTTTATATGTATCCCTACCTACAGCTAATACCACATCTTATACCAACAAGTCTGCAAGCCACCCCACCACCCTACAGTGTGATCACGTTACTCATCTACCCCTCTCCTCTCTTCTCCAGATCCCACTTACTTTTTTACCTTCTCATCTTTTATCCAGAACTGCTTGCTCTTTGTAATTAGTTTTAACATTAATTAATTCATTTATTTTGTTATTTTTCCTCTGCTAGTATGTTCCCCTTTCTTTCTCCCTCTGCACCTGGGTAAATCCTTACTCTACATTTTCTGGAAGTTGAAGATGTGAAGCCTCCTGTGCTGCTGTTAATGCTGGTAAGTGCTTACTGCTGTTGGTCTACATTCTGAGAAGTACAACAATAAGGCAGTCTTCCTGTGATGGCTTTTAACTGGTTTAGTCTTACAAGTGCTGCAAGAGAATCCAGTATGCTCTTGTACTAGAAATAGCTCTGCCACTGTTTTTTTAGCTATTTAGTGCCTTCACGTGCTACAGGAGAATCTGATGATAAGCTCTTGTACGGGAAAGAGATATTCCCTCTGCTGCTGTTTGTTTTAGTGTTTACAAGTGCTGCAGAAGAATGTGGTATGTTCTTTATGTTGCCTTTTAGCTAGCTGCTGAAAAGCATGGTTTTAGTGCTTACAAGTGCAGTAATCAGATTAGGAAACCCCTCTTTTCTCCCTTATTTCCTCAGCCTGCATTGGACCTGGAAAATGTCTGCTTGTTATCCCATTTTTTTTCTGCATCATGATCTCACTTTCTATCCTATTCTGTAGTTTTTATTTGCCTAGTCTTGCTGGTTCTCTTTGTATTGTACTGATTTTTTTATCTTTCACTAACTGATGACCTGCCTGTATTATATCATACCTTGCAATGAAGGGTGTGCCCTCCCTCACATAAAGTGATGTTGCACAACACATTTCTGTGCAGTGACACTTTCAGTTGTACAGAGTAAAAATGCAACTGCTTTCACACCAGGACTGCTGAATAATGTTTTTGTTTCCTTGTTTCAATGTGCTTTCATTCAGCATTTTTCACTTTCTTCATTATTCCAACAAATGTGAAAATCCAGGAATAAGAATTATAGCTGCTTATGCAACCAATAAGTGACACTGAAATATATGAGCTTTATTTTATTTAATTTCACTAATTTATGTAGAAGAAGTAAGACAGCTAGAACCACAATTTGTTTATATTAAAAGGATGTTGTCTACTAAGTCAACACTGGTAAAAGTGTTCTCAGTGAGAATGTGTTAGTAATAGACTGAATGACTAATGACAACATATTGCAGATAAAAAATGAAGTAAGTATCATGAAAAAACTAACAATTCTACCTGGAAAACAATGGGTGTGTAAATGTACCAAACAGACAAAAAAATACTCTCACAAAACACTAGAAACTTAGGTTGTGTGTTTATCTTAATTTGTTAAAATACTTCCTCAGTGTAAGTTAAATAACAATAATCAAACTGTTTGCTTTCATAAATATACCCTTTAATATCAGCTATCTTACTATAAAAATACCCCAGTTAACTAATATTTTTAAGACTGAAAATACTTTTCATATTTGAAGTCTCATTTAAGCTTAATCAGTGGCATGCTTTCTAATTTGCCAAAAAGTTTATTGTTGTATAAAACAGCATCTGCATCATCATCAACTATGTTAGAAACAGAATCCATTACAAAAAATATATTCTTCGAATTTTCACATTCCCAAGTGTGTTTGTAAAACTAGCATCCATCCTATTTCTAATTGCATTGATATGTTGCAAAATTATCACTGCCTTTTTTTCTACTCAACTTTTGTAAGAAAATGCTAGGGAAGATACATTTCTACTCACTATAGCCTGGTGAACATTCTCCATATGAGTACTTTATAAATGCTTCCTATAATGTTTTCTCTACACCCCCCCCCCTTTCATAAATGCACTTATATACTCCCTTACTGCTCATTTTCTTTTGTTCTAACTCAATGAGAAAATGGTACAAATGTTAAAGTAATAATAAGCATGTGAAGTCCATTGTGTATATAAACATACGCATGCTTACTTAGTCCACATTTCTCTGCTGTCTCTGTATACCAGCAATTTGTCCTGACCTTGTTTTTAGAAATTTCTTATGTAAAATGTAAATATATATTACCTTTTTGCATTGAGCATGTTTTGTTATCTAATGTTACATAAAATCCTATACTTTAGTATATCCTGTGATGTATTCTGTTCTGGAACTTTTCTTCCCAGGCCTCTACTGAAAATGGGGTTCTGACCCAGACATTCCCAGTTGCCAAATGTTAAATAAATGAGTAAATAAATACATAAATAAATAGTGCTAAAGATACAGCTTCCTGTTTACCTTAAGGTAGTACACTGCTTTGTTTAATTCTTCTCAAATTACCGGTACTTCAACTCAAACTAGAGAAACTCTGGCCAGTATGATGATCTGTAGTACTGATCTCATTTGTGGAAAGTGGTGGAACTGACTCTGACCTTTCTAACAGAAATTTTATTGAGAGTGTTAACATTCCTGGTAGTTCTAGCAATGACAAATTCTTTCAAATAATTTTTAGGAGCATTTCTGAATTTGATCCAAACATAAGTACATTTAGTAGTGACACTGAAGTATATAACTTGACTGCATACAGTTATGGTGATGCTGATTTTGTTAATATGTGATTTATGTTTTATTCCATCAATGCATATGGTAAATATTGCTCCTGATTTCAAATTGCACATTAGATAGCTCAGTGTGCAAACAAATAGTGGTTTTAGAAAACTGCTTAATCTTACTTTAGCAATATTTACTTGACTGCATATTGGCACATTTAGATTGGTTTTAAATAGAAAGTGCATTAATCAATTTTTAAATGTTACATCTCTGAAATGTGAATCCTTTATGTTACATGAAAGTAGATATGGGGCAGTAATTACTGCAATGAATTCTAAGGATTATAAGGACAAAATGCTTATAATTTTGAGGAGAAACAAACAACTACAAAAGAATAAAGCACAGGGATTTTAACTTATACAGAGGTATCAATTTAGAGTTATTGAAAGTGTTACATACAAGAGGCAATGTGCCTGAGCTTTTATCATTTTTTTCCCCAAGTGAAATTTTTTAGAATAGGTTCATTCTTTGGAAAGTACAGTTGTGTAAGTAAATTCACCATAATAGTTGATGTTTGACTAGATCACTCTTGCAGTGATCAAAGCTATATGGGACAACCTTCCAATGACTGGACTAGCCAGCCAGCTTCCAAAGCTTTAGGGCACCTTCCATGCACCCTAGCCAGTGGCAGCTGGTGAATTCAAATCAAAGGGGGGCTGCAGGAGACAGATGGATGGGTGGGGCCAATGGGAAAGGGTGTGACCAACTAGAAAGGGGCAGAGCTATTCTCAAAACCACAAAAACTGGGACTTTAATTAAATACGCTGCCCTGGGTGTCAAACCATCATTATGAGAGTCCAATCAAGACAAAATGAAGTGTAGAAGAAAAAATATTTCAGTGCATTGGCTGCATGACAGCTTACTTAATATCTAGACGGAAACACAAAGGTTGTAAGGCATGAAAAAATAAATTACTTTTTAAATACATTACTGGAATGCCAGTCAAAATCAACTATAAAAAGACAAGCAGCACTCAACTCAAACCACTTCTCTTTGCACTGCAGTTCTAATTATAATTTATATTCAGCTTTATAAAAGCACCAAGTAACATGCTGAAAGTAGCAATCTCTGTGTTACCCCCACTTGTAAAAATGTTTCTTATTCAAAACAGACCTGCTGCCTGACAACAACTCTTTACTTGTTTCATGGGGAAAACATGATCAAAGTAAAAAAAAAAAATGAACAGCAAACAAGAAACAAGGTCAAGATAAATCACTTAAAGGATTACTACACAGGTTATGGACCACACATCATAGACTGGCATTCTGTTTAGTTTACTGGTAAAGCCTGCAAAGATGACTGCAAGTCTCCAACAAATGTAGTGAGCTTCTGAAAAAACTGTAATCCTGTCATTTATTATAAATACTGTCATATGCGTTTCAATACCTGTGGCTTATACATTATTTAGTTATGTAAATATTCTCTGCATGGCAACGACAAAAAGGCTTTCAATGTTGGTAATCTTTTAACAGTATGCTTATTAAAGCTTACTTGCATCTTACAATCTCAGACAAGCTTACCTGATAGCCATTAAAGCCTTGCTACTTAAATACAGAGCAACAGGCAGTGCAACACATGCATTTTCTGAATAATAATAGGCATAAGTCAACAGTATAAAAATGTGACAGAAAACCAGAACATTCTGCAAAATCAAGGACAGATGAAAAGCCACTATAGTACTTGTGTCTACCTTGGATGGGGGATACTCTGTACACTTACACTGCATAACTGCTCCTTCTCTTGCTTGGACACATCCAGAGTCACTACATGGGGGAGTGGGTTGCAACAAGCATGTCACAGTTTGAAATGTCTCTAGCTGATGGTGATGGCTCTGAAACATTTGTCATACCTCTCAACCTCAGAGCAAGAAATCTGAACAAAGCCATAAATAGAAGTGGGACAAAGGCCCAAAAATAAGGACAATTTTTAAATATTCCTCTTATAAACAACTTAGAAAGATAATAGAATAGTAGGTCTTGCATTAGTATGAATTTTCTGAAGGGTATGAAGTCTGAAACTCAAATATCTGTCATTATTTTCTAACTTCAATCTTTAATGATTTTCCACTAATTTGCCAGAAAACCACAATTTTATGAAACACTGACCAAAAATATGATGTAAAAATATAAAATAGCCACACAATACAGCTGGGAACCTGTCAAAGAAGGGACACTTTTTAATATTAGTACTGTTAAGTTGAGCATCTGACAAAATAAGAGAATCTACACGCATTTCTGAAAAAGAAGTAATCTATAACTCTGATCATTACAATTATTTCTTACTTGTAAATCATCCGCATTTTCTTCCAAAATTGCCATTTTGCAGAGGGATTATTAGGGGGAGAGCAACATTTTGAGGCAAAGTCGGGGACAGTTGAGAGATTTGGATATACCTAATTCTATAAAGTGATTTATTTGCACGTACCTCTCCACCTCTTAATGCAGGAAATTTGGACAGGGTCAAATATACTGGGGGAATGTGTAGACAGTACTAAAAATTGCTGTTGTATGAACTTAAGTTGATAGAATATCAGGTCTTGCTTTAGCATGCATTTTTCTGAAGGGTATGAAGTCTGAAACTCAGTGTCTGTCATTATTTAGTGACTTCATTCCTAAATGATTTGCCAGAAAACCTCACATTTTATGATGAACAAACCAAAAATAAGAAGCAAAAATCTATTAATTCTGTGAAAATCTGAACAGTTGAGAGTTATAGTTCAGCTGGTGTTGTCTTTGAGTTTGCTGCCTTTCCACCCTCATAAAATCATGCTTGAATGGGGCCTCCCCCCTGCAGCCATTCCAATGTCCCATTATTTAGCTATTTCACCCCATTTACCATAAACACTGTAATATACTCCTTTATGTCTACAATTATTTGGATTTCATTTAAAGGTTTTATTTTACATTTTACAGCACAAACACTAATAGACATCTACTAAATAAAGCAATGCAGTCTCACAATGAAAATAGACTTAGCAGTAAAACTTCTCTGCCCTTGAAACTCACATTAATTGAAACAGCATTGAAACCCACATTTAAAGAAAATACATCTGGCCAGTGGCAAATAAAGATTAACTTTGGGCTGTTTTCAAATCATAGGCCCCTTGCACACAAAACATACATGTGTTCTTTGATACACCTTCCAGATTGTATTGTATTGTATTAAATTATATTCCTTGTATAATACAGTGCAGGTATTAGAGGGTGTTTTAAATTTACTGTTTTTAACATTTTTCCAGTAAAGTAAACAATGAAAAAAATGCATCCACCAATAATGACAAAACTGCCCAATTCAGAACATAACAGTCTACTCAAACTTCTACAATCCACCAGTATTAGTAAATATGCACAATTTCTGCAAAAGTAAAAGTCATCTAAATAATTCCACATTAAAGAGATCTGTAACTAATGAAGAGGTTGCTGCTAGCAAACAACTTTATATTGCATTGTTTCATCTCCAAATAAAGAGCCTAGCAATATTGCAATTGGGAATGGATGGCAAACTGATAACAGGTTCATAGTTACTATGTATCTCCACCAAAGAGGACATTCTCAGGACTGCAGCATCCACCCCCTTTAAAAGTACAACACAGTACAGTAATGCATCAACATACTGTTGGAGTAGAACCCACAGCCTTCTGCACTGAAAGCAAGTACACTACCTGTTGTGCTATTAACAATGCAAGCTGACTCAGTATAAGCAGCACTAAACATATCTTCCCCTAAAGCTCTTAGCTCCTTATAAAATCCAGTCGACACTCAACTGTATCTCTCAACTTTGCAGCACATGAGCACAAGAAATCTGGAAAAAGCCAAAATTTATTGGGGGGGGGACAAAAGCTGGAAAACCAGAGACACATTTTAAACATTGCTTGTATCACCTTGGAAAGTTGCTAGAATAAAATGCTGTGCTATCACCATGCATTTCACTGCCAAGTCTTGAACCCAGGACTCCATGCACTACAGTCAGAACAAAATACCACTATGCCAACTCAGCTGCTTCTTGAAAGACACAAAGACTGAAACTTAAATGGCTATCATTTAGTGAATTCAGTTCTCACCATAGCTCTCCACCTCTTAGTACAAAACACCTGGACAAAGCCAATAATGGGGGAATACAGCCCCCAAACAAAGTCAGTGAATTCAGTTCTCACCATAGCTCTCAACCTCTTAGCACAAAAAAATTGCACAAAGCCAATACTGGAGGAATACAGCAAAATAGGGACATTGATCTTATAAACTTAGAAAATTGCTAGAATAAAACGTTTTGTGTTACCATGTACTTTCTGAAGAATATGAAGTCTGAAATTCAAATGTCTGAAAATATAGAAAAACACAGATTTTATGAGGAACAGAACTATGAGGGAAAAATCTGAATACTTTTCACAAGTGTTGGTGGGTAGGGAATTCATGCTCGTGCTACCTGTATCCAAGGTTGAGGGTTTGAACTTGGGTTTCTCTCTAGCCTCCAGTCATATTTAACTGGGGCACTTCACACACACACACACACACACACACACACACACACACACACACACACACACACACACACACACACACACTGTTGCAAAGCCCCTAAAGCAGGTACCTGTTTCCTGCATCGTATTTCTAAGCAGCCCTTTTCCCTTCAGCAGCCATAACTCCTCATGCAGTAAGCAGTCCACCATAACTTCTGGTTCAGTATAAAGCAGCCCGCTATTTCTCTTCAACAGCTAGAGTTCTGTTTCCTGCCGAGCATACATGCGTGCATTCCGGAATGCCGAGTACAGACTGCAGACCTTGCTGTCCGATCCCCTTCCAGTATATGTGGCTGTAACCACATAGACTTCTGGAGCATCTGTAAGACTGCTGGCTTTTTCCGAATCTGGACTGGTGAAAGACAAATCTGTATTCAAGTTTCTACTCATGCATGTGTGATTTTTCTTTTATTTTTGGTTTTGGTTTTCAGCGAGGGAGGGGTTGCAGTCCTGCAGCCCAATAGAATGAGCCACCACTGACCCTAGCCACTGCACAAGTCAGTGAATATAGTACCAGAACTACAGACCTTTCATGTCTTAGAACAGGGAGGCTAGAACCCTACCAGCTAGATATGTACTAGGAAAAATGGGAGCACATATATCCACACTCTGGTAAAAAGCAGAAACAAAAAGAAGAGGTATGAAGGAAGCCTGTGACTACTGCAACTGTGACCTGTTTGAACATCTACTGGCATACTAAGTTTATTTACACAGCTGTGCAATGTTTATTACTAGATTACTGTTGCAGTAACCTAATCTATAGGAGATGAATAACACAGGAAATTTATTCCTGGTTTGAAACCTTTGTCTCAAATGGACACAGGCAACCTGTACACGTCTCATCTCCCAGACCCCTGCTTGTAAATGTTTCATCTCCCAAGCCCCTGCTTACACTATTCAATGGTCTCAGAACTTGTCAGAGATTTGAGAAGCATGCCTTGGCTTAAAAAGGCCCTTGTGGTCATTAGCCTAGTAAACACCTTTGAACCTATGAACATATGAACAGCTTAGAAAGAAGGGAAGGAGGAAAAATAAGAGTGCTGGAGCCACAGGTGAATAGTCCAGGACCTAGATAAAGAAACTAGTTTGTAGTGCTTGGTAAAGGTGTGACTAGTGACTGTGATGTCATCTCTATTATGTTTCTAGAGTGCATCCCTTTCCAAAAAGCCATTGAAGTAGCAAAAGCCTTGGTAAAGTGAGCCCTGACATTGCCTGGAAGTATCTTGATATGCTGAGACTAACAAAAAGATAACAGCATGGGACAACCATTAAGAAATTGTCTGTTTTTTTTTTTTTCAAATAATATTATTAATTTTAACATATAGTTTCATAGGTTCATAGGTGTGTACTAGGCTAATGGCCCTGGAACCTTTACAAGCCTAGCCCATATGATTACCCTGGCATTGTGCCACCCGACCTTAGTTCCCAGTGCCTCTGTCAAGTAAAGCCACTGGAGTGATCCATGGGGTGAATTTTCCTTTTCCCATCCACTCATCAAGATTTCTCTTGAAGAGGGCCAGTGAGGTGCTCTGCTTGACATGTATGTGAAGTCTATTCCATAGCATGGGAAGCCTCTGGGTTATGAACCTGTCCCTCCAGCATGTTCTGTTGATTGTGGTAATGACGTTGAGGTCTCTGGAGTTTGTGGTGAGGAGGAATTGGGATTGCTTTTATTGTAGCATTTCTAACAGATCTGGGTCAGACATGGCTTTGAGGGTCAAGCAGAGATTGTCTCTAAGTAGGCGATATGAGACAGAAAATAGTTGGAATTTTCTGAGTCTGTCCATATAGGACAAATGTTTAAGGCCTAGGATCCTCTTTGTAAGAGACTTGGCAATGTGGTGGTCAAAAGAGAGGTTGCTGTCAACCTGTGTTCCCAGATTTCTTATAATGCCTTCTGTGTTCAGTGGACTACCATTGATGTGGTATATTCAATATTTATAATATATACATATAAAAAGAAAGGAAGCTTCATAAAAATTTTATATACCAATAGACATTTTCGAATAATCAAAAAATGAACTTCAAAATTGATTTTCATTAAATTCAACAATTAACATCTCTAATCAGTCCCAACAAGAAGGTCTTATAATGCTATTTTCAGATTTTAACTTCATTATAGAAATAAATTGCCTGTTTTGATACTGATTGTCCCATTTTATTGGATTCATAGAAAATAAACATCTGATGATCAACACTGAAGACTTTTGTCCTGTCAGTGTATTAAATGACTTGCCTGTGGACATCCAGTGTGTAAAAATCCTTTCCCTTATTTTTAAATTCTGGACAGAAAACTACTTTAGGCATAAAGATAAGATTTGTTCACAAATTACCCTATTTCTAAAAAAAAATAGATAGAAATGACTCATCATAAGATATTGTAACTCAGATAGCCTTCCTGCAGGATTCAGGGCAAACAGCCACACTGTTTTCCAAAACATAACCTCAATCAGCCTCATAAGCTGGCTCAAAAGGAAACAGTGCAAATTTTCCCAATTAAAAATTAATATCCAAAGAAGGAGCCACTTGACTTCTAAGTTGTAATATGTATAGAACTCCTTCCAAAGACTGTTTAAATTGAAGCAGAAAAGAAAATGGGATGATCTACAGGCAGACAAGCATTGATGACCTAGAAACAAGTATTAATTAAAGAGTATATAAGGCCAGAGTATAATAACTCAGACAACTACTGCAGAACCAAGGAGTCTGCTCCTCAAAAAAGGTCTTGATTCTTGGTTTGGTACCAGCTAGAAAATATTTCCTACTGACCCATATATGATTATCTAGTAGCAGTGTTGTCAGTGCTCTCTTTCTGTCTGTAAAAAGTCCTCATAGTTTTTGCACATGAATTTCTGATATCATCAGAATCCTTATTGATAGATCCAAGTTGGTTCAGTTGGTCTGTTTGATAATCATGGCCGGCCTTAGGCATAGGCAAACTAGACGACCGCCTAGGGCGCCATACAGGCTGGCCTTGTAAAGGGCGCCTTATGTAGTTATTTATTTATTTTAAATAATATAAAGTTTGCGCTCTTCTTGGCACTGGAACCAGAGAGCGGAGGGTGAGGGAGGGGAAGCGAGCACCCTCCCACTTACATCTGAGGGTTGGCTACGAGGCTAAAAAAAAAAAACTTTAGTTGGAAGTGCGAGAGTCTTCTCCTTTAAGGAGAAACTTGTGTGCATCATGACGCCAATGTCAACTAAATGCATTCTGCAATTCAAGAGACGTGCACGTGGATATGTGTCTTACTCCCTTCAGCAAACTGTGTACTGGTACGTAATGGGGGCTCTAGTATGCTAAGCTTTGGCATGGCATCGGCATCGGCATGCTTGCGTTAGACTTTTACTACTGGGTTGACCTAGAAAACAGTCCCGCACTATCGGGAAGATTTAGCAGTGTAAAACTGAAAGGAAATTCATAGGTAAGGCAATGAAACAGTTAAAAGAGGAAATAAAAGTATTCAATGCAACATAACTTTAGAGTGAATTGATGTGCATCTGTTACCTCTAAACACTTATTGTTTTCAAAAGATAAGCAGCAAAACGAGTCAATCATTCATTCATTCACTCATCCTTTCATTCTTTTTCTGCTTACTCGGTTAATTCAATTGAGGGTCTTGGAACTTTCCTAGTAAACAGCAGCTGCATTACCAGGTTGATGTGCCCTGTTTCTTTTCAGCATTTTCTCACATCAAATTGACTTTTTCATTACTGATTTAAGTCTCTGGTTGATGATAATACTATATTGGCACACAAAGTATGGAACTTGTAAGTTTATTATTGCCCATGCTAATCATGCACAATTTATTCAGCATCCAGCTACTTCAAATGTTTATTATTTAAGTGTTGTGTAAAACCTTCCACTATTTTTGTTGCTTAGTTGACTGACCATTTACATATCTGGCTGTATGGCTGAAACAACCAGGGCATTGAAGGAAGGTAGAATGTGACATGCATTAAACATTTATAAAGGGGATAAAATTAATGTATTAGCAAGCGTAGCACAGCACGAGAAAGTTTGTGTTTTTGAAGTATTTGTACATATGATTCACAATTTTGCATCTTTAATATATGTAAGCTTTAAGGTAAAGCATGAATAATCTGTGTATTTTATTTTGCTAGCTATAAGGAGCATATAAGCTCAAGTGGAAGCAAACAAAATTCACACACTTGACATTTTTTACTGAGAGTGAAACTTGTATGATTAATTACTCCAAGAGGAAAAAGAAATCCTCCTTCTAGGTTACAAATATGATTAGGCTAGATATACAGGCTGTACAAACAGCATACAGTATAATAACACTAGTCTTTACCAATGCTCCAGTGATAAAAAATTGACAGCTACTTTTACTAACCAGCAAAATAAACACACATCACGTTCTACAACTAGCAGTTATCTACATTTCCCTAAACCCAGTAGCCAAAAATGTAGATACACTAGAAGATATACTATCTTGGATTAACTTCTACCATAAAATAAGACATGAGAATTCTAGGATACTTAAATATAGACTGGATGAAACTATCACCACAATTACCAAACTCAGACTTTTTATTAATATACCTTTTTGGACTGATGTAACTAGTCATTGAACCTATTAAAAGTAACACAAAAGCAGACAGACATAACATGACTGGATACTAATGACATATTTGAGCAGATACTAACTTTGAACAACAATAATATAAAAACTACATGGACACTATATGATTCAATGAGTGAAACTCATCCTGTATATGTAATATGAGCACAAACTAAGCTACAAAAAGGCGTAACAAAATGGGATTAGTTTAAAAAACACTTCTGAGAAACTACCTTCAACATAATTCTACAACACTGTAACTGGACACCACTCAAATACCTACCAATAAATGATGCAGTTAACTATTTCAACAAGACATTTCTAATTATTTTAAACTCTGTAGAACTGATATGCAAAAATAAAGTGAAATCCTTACCTGCACCCTGGCGAAAATTAGAAACCAAACAGATGATGTCAGAGACAAGTCATGTAAGGAAATTATAGTTGTGCAAGTATGATCACTATTGCAATAGTCTAAAATAGGTGGGTTGTATATCATTATACAAGATAAAACTACGAGCCAGCTTCCAAAGTTTTCATGGCACCTTCAAAGTACCAAAATAGTTGGTCAGTTCAAGCTCAGATGACAAAATCAGGTTTGAGTCTGAAGCCCTTCAGAGCTTTCATGCCAAAAATGAGAGAAAGGTTAAAGCTCTGAGAGGTTAATGCTAGGAGTGTAACAGTACTCTGGCATCAGAAAACATTAAAAATTTAATGGGAGGGAGGAAGCATCTACTGTAGCAGCGATTATTCAAACAGCTACTGTTATGGTAAGTTTACTTACACAGCTGTACTACGTTCTTTATAAGGATCACTGTTGCAGTAGCCTAAGCTATATGGGTAGATTACCATAGTTTAAACTGTCCTGAGCATATCTAAACAATCTTATCTTGGTTTGTGAATTACTGTGGAGTTGACTGGTAATAGAAGTTTTATTTGAATTTATATTGTTTTAAACTGTTTGTAGGTAGGAAGGAATAGCTTCTTAGCAAGATTTACTTTGATTAATATTTTGTTGTTTTACCTTTAATTTCACTGTTGGTAAAGGAATTGCAACTTTTGTCAGGCTTGCACACTTTGTATGGTCAGGACAACTTTACTGTACTTACTTTATTATTTAGTTGTATATTGCTGGTGAGATTTTTTTTGTCGTAGAAGTTGATTTAAGTTCTCTTTGAATTCTATGGTTACAGACTTTGATTATTCTTTTCTTTTAAAATGCTGTATTTGTTTGAAGCTGAATATGGATTCCTTAAATAAGTATGCAATTAATGATTTGCTAATGCACAAATATATTGTGCAGTATAATAAATGCTATGCATATTTAAAGGTAACAGCTGATAACACTGGTGATCTGTGTTCCTCGTGTTAAAAGTTGGATGATTTGCTTAGCATTGTTAGAAGTAAATCTAGACTTGATGATGAGCATGTCCAGATTTCTTGCAGAAAGGTTGAGAGATATGCATACCTCCCAACTATCCAGATTTTTGCCTCATATTTTTGGCCTATTCCTCATAAAAGTTGTGTTTTTCTGGCAAATCACTGAAGATTTAAATAACTAAATGTCATACATTTGAGTTTCAGCCTTCATTTCCTTCAGAAAATGCATGGTGGGTTGTAATGACAGATGTTTGAGGGGCCTTTTATGGTTAAAATATTCTGAAATGGGTAGTTTTGTCATTATTGGTTCATACATTTTGTTTCATTGCTTACTGGAAAAATGTTTAAAACTACAAATTTAAAACATACTCTAACAAGTGTAAATGTTTCTATGTGCAACTAGCTGTTTTTTGTTTATCAAATGGCATACTGCATTATAAAATCTGAAATCAGTGTTAGTAGCATAATTGCCTTTGATGCAGAAGGCTGTGGATTCTACTCCCACACCATGTAGAGGGAGTGCTGATATTGTATTGCCCATCTGATTGCTGATTATTTGGTGCATTATAAGGGGGATAGGGGTTCTACACTCCGGAGTATGTCCTTTGCAAGACATTTCTAGTGACTATGAACTTGTTGGTCATTTCCTATTGCAATATTACCAACTTACCAATGTTTAATGCAATATAGGCAATTAATTCTTCAAGGAAAGCAGGCACTGAATTTGTAGATAAAACATTGATATGTGAAGTTGTTTTGCCAGTAGAAACCTCTTCATTAGGTACGGATTTCTTAAATGTGGAATTCAGATGATTTTATATCTGCAGAGATTGTGAGTATGGAGTAATATTGGTGGATTATAATGACAGAATTCTTGAGTGGCCTTTTATGGTTGAAATTTTCTGAAATTGATAGTTATTGGTTCATACATTTTGTTTCATTGCTTATTAAAAGAATGTTTAAATCTACAAATTTAAAACACTTTCTAACAAGTGGTGCTGTATTATACAAGGAATATAATTCAATGCAATCAGGAAGGTGAATCAAAGAACAAATACACATATGCATGGCCCTAAAAAATGTGTGCAAGGAGTCTGTTTTGAAAACAGCCCAAAGATAAACTTAATTCTTCACTGGCCAGATGCATTTTCTATGAATGTTGGTTTTCATGCCGTTTCAATGAATATGAATTTTTCGCATTTCAATGAATGTGAGTTTCAAGGGCAGAGAAGTTTATGCTAAGTCTGTTTTCATTGCGAGACTGTATTGTTTAGCAAATGGCTACCTGTGTCTGTGCTATTTTATTTCAATATCTGTAATGACTGTAGAAGCAAATAAGAGAATAGAATGCATGGTAACTGGTGAGAAATAACCAAATAATGGAACACTGGAATGGCTGAGGAGGGGGCTGCTGCTGGGGGGATGGGGTTGCTGCAGGAGCGGCTGCACTGTGGGGCAGCCTATTACCCTAACTAGGGCCTTATTTGACCGTGATCTGGCTCTGGTATTTAAAGTAGAAAATACTATGCAGAAGTAGTTGTAGTTCAAGATACCTTGCAATGTAGTTATTCTTCCTATGCATTTAAATAATTTAAAGCAATGACTGGAGTGGCTTTCTTGGGGAGTGACCCTGTGGGTGTGGCTCAAATAGGGGTGTTTCATGACTGTGGTGTGGGTGGGGCTTAAGCAGCACCGGAGCACTACTTCGCTTAGGGTGCCATTTCGGCTAAGGCTGGCCCTGTTGATCATTTTCTAAAGATGATGTGTACTGTATTTGTCGAGAGTGAAACCAGAAAGGTGAACATTTTTATTCCTTGTTTGAGATAGAATTATTGTACATGTGTGCTTTATCACAGTTATACAGTAATTAAAATAACCTATGAAGTATTGTTTATAAATGCAAACTGGTGAGTTTTGTACTGGCCCTGACAGAGATCATGTTTGGCTAAGATTTTTTTTTTTGTAGCTGTTTTGACACTGCTACATCACTTTATTTATTTTCTGTTTATTAACCAAGATAGAGGGCTAAGCAACATGGGCCTTTTCCACACACAGCCCAGGAGCACTGTCTGGTTAAAAACATTTGTTCAAAGTCAGACAATTAGGCAAGTGGAGACTGAGGGAATCTAGCACTGGGCAACTGGAAGCAGCTTGTTAGTAGCTCATAGATTTAGCTCTGTCTGCCAATTGCTTTCTTCTGTTTCTTGATATTGCATTCCCCTGTTTGTTGAAACTACTTGTACAAGATATTTTAGTTAACTTAAAGGGACAATCCCAGGGATTTTTTGTTTTGATTCAGCCTTTGTTTACATTTCAGGTTTGCCTTTTTGAGCATGCTCAACTTTGGCTGAGGGGAGTGGAGGAAGAGTGCCTGCAGGAAGTTTCAAAGGTGTGAGCCAAATTCCATCTCAAATTGCAATTGTACTTACAACAGCTTTCTCTGTGAGCCATTCATTAGTGTAATCTGTGCATTTTACACATTGAGAAAAGCAGCCTTTCCGGGATTTTACAACCTGACAGCTACTGCTACTCTACAAAGCACATCAGTAATGCAAGGCTTTTTAAACATTAGCAAACAGAGTTTTTTTGTTTCTTTCATTTCATATTTTATTCTGTGGTGATTGTGAACTCTGGCCAACTACAACAATTTTATGACATGGCTTCCACCTATAGAAAGCATCTGAGTGAGGCAGAAAGTAGTGCAAACCATGTTTGTCTTTCTTTCATTTTATGTTTTACTGTGTTCTGATTTTTGAATACTAGCCTGGTGTAGTCACTTCCTGACCTGCCAGTATTTCCATAGAAAGCAAGTGTGTGATAGAAGGTTGGAGCACTAGTAGACACACTCTTCTGTTCATAGAACCTATAGGTACTAGGCTCTCTGCCCGAGGGCATTTATAAGCCTAGCCAGACTGTGTCGGCTTTCGCCGCCCCATTGAATAATTAACTGAGCCTCTGTCAAGCAGAGCCAATGAAGTGATCCCAGGGGTGTACTTTCTGTTACCCATCCACTCGTCAAGGCTTCTCTTGAAGAGTGTTAGTGAGGGGCTCTGCCTAATGTAGTAAGGAATTTTGTTCCAAAGCATGGGGAGTCTCTGTGACAGGAATCTATCCCTCCAACATGTTCTATTTATTGTTGTGGCGAGGTTTAGCTCACTAGAGCGCGTGGCTCGCAGTGACTTGGATTTCTTTAGGTGGAGCATGTCCATCAATTCTGAGTTGGACATGGCTTTGTAAGTCAGGCAGAGATCACCTCTGAGTAAATGATATGCCACTGAGTACAGCTGGAGTTTTTTCAGACAGGCTGCATAGGACATATGTTTGAGGCCAGTAATTCTCTTGGTGAGGTGCTTTTGTGGTCTTTCAAACTGTTGGAAGTGTCTTGTGAGGTACATCCCAAATGGAGCATTGTACTCTATGATGGGTCTGATGAGTTCCTTTTTCATTTTCTAGTTTGATATGTGCTGATTTCTGAATACTACTAGACAAATGCACTATTTTTATGAGTGGGCTGCTTGTACATCTGTAGAAGCATGAATGATGCAAAGTTTAAAAATTAGTATAACCTCATCTCTTCCTTTCACTTCATATTTTATTTTTGGCTTATTTCCATCTACTAGCCAAAAGCACATCCTAGTGTACATGCTACACCTTAGTGAGTTACTACATTTTATTATGTTTTCAACACTTCTATCTCTTGTAACCTAATATCTGTATGAATCTGTTTCTAGTTCCACTGTTGTTATATATAAACAAGTAACTGAAATGATACTCTACAGCTTTTGGCATCATTCTAACAGTTTTCAGTACCTAACGAGTGCCTGATTCCTGGTCTGGCAATGATTAGTCTTAGTGGTAACATTTAAACTGTTTCCATTCCAATTTACTCACACAATAGCATACCTCTCACCATCTTAGCACAAAAGTTCTGGACAAACCCTAAAATAATAAGGAACAAATGCCCAAAAATAGAGACTTTGTGTTTAAATACTGCTCTTATAAACTTAGAAAGTTGCTGGAATAACAGAATTTCTTAGTGTGCATTTTCTGAAGGATATGAAGTCTGAAACTCAAATGTGTCATTATTTAGTAACTTCAGTCCTCAGTGATTTGCCAGAAAAATCTAAATTTTATGAGGTACAGACCAAATATATGAGGCAAAAATCTAGACATTCAGGGAAAATC
>NC_056746.1:822443774-822469963 GCF_019279795.1 Protopterus annectens
TGCTGTCGACCATTCAGGAAGGACTGAAACCACTGAAGGGCTCTAGTATCAAGACAGAATGTTTGCAGGGTGTGGATTAAAAGATGGTGATCAACCATATCGAATGCCTTGGAAAGATCCAAGAAGAGGGCTGAGGATATATAATTATTGTTGCGATTATGGTTTATGGTGTTGGTAAAGGCTAGGAGGGCTGAAGTAGTGCTGTGATGAGGACAGAAGCCATGTTGAGTGTCTGCCATAAGGTGATTCTGGATTAGGTGGTGCATGAGTTGTCTATGAATACATTTTTCCATAATATTTGCAAGTGGAGAGAGTATAGCTATTGGCCTATAATTGGAGAATTCAGTAGAGCTGCCTCCTTTGTGAAGTGGGATTGCATAAGATATTTTCCAGATGGTGGGAATTTTAGCTTCTACTATGGTTCAATTGATTAGTATTGAGATGAGGTAAGCAATAGCATCAGCTGATTTTTGTAGGTACTCGGCAGGGAGTTGATCAGCAGAAAGTGTAGTGGGTTTTAATTTTTTGATCAAGGTACGGATAAGTGAAGTGGTGACTGGTTGGAAGCTGAATGCGAATAGTTTTCTAGGGATGCTACTTTCAGGACTAGGGGAGCTAGGAGGTAGTTAGCTAGCTAGGGCTTGAATTGTCTCAGTAAAGAATCGGTTAAAACTGTCAGAAACATCTTCAGGGGTTTTATCAATAGTAGCAGCAGGGATTGGGGTTGAAGTTTGTCCAGGATGTAGTAGATTATTTAAACCTACCCAAAACTTCTGAGGGTTATTTTGATTTACTGTCTGTAAATTACAGTAGTATTTTTTTTGTCTTGTAAAATGGATTTTTTAGTTTCATTCCTGGATTGCCTGTATTTAATGTGATCTTGGGGGTCTTTAGAAGAACACCATAAAGCCCATGCTTTGTTTCTAAGGGTAATTTTGAGTTTAGACACTTTAGAAAGCCGTGGCGCAGTTTTTGCCTTTGTTCTCTTTGAACGAACAGGTGCATGCAAATTAAGGATCTCAAAGAATTTGTTGTTAAAGTATGCTACTTCTTCCTCTAAGGGGAGGTGTTTTAGAATAGACCAGTTACATGAGTTTAGTTCTTGTTGGAATTTGGCAGGGTCAAAGTTTTTATTGTTTCTAACCTTTCTGAGTAAGAGTTGTTGGGAATTAATGACTTTGTGCTTAATTAAATATGTGAGAAAGTGATCTCTTAGGCCATCAGGGAGCGTACCAGAGGTGTACAGTTGGGGGTGACTGTTTATGAGTACCCAGTCAAGTATGCTTTCTTTTTGGTTGGGTTTACCTATCCTGGTAGGGGTGGATATGATTTGTGTAAATGCATGCAGGTTAATATGGATGGTTGGGGATTCTGAGAAACAGGTGCCCCAGTCTATGTTAAAGTCTCCAAGTAGTAGGGTTTCTTGGGGGTAGTGACATGATAGCTAGTGCAGGATATCTTCAAGTGTCGATATATTGTTACCTGGGGGAATGTACATACAGATGATATTAATGCATTTATTTTTATTAAGTTGCAATTTGGTGGCAATAATCTCTGAGTTATTAATCTGAAGTGGTTGTATTACATCTATGGTGACAATCAACTCAGATTTATAGAGTACAGCTACCCCACCCCCCTTCCTCGAAGCACGATCCAGCCAGTGTATGTTGTACCCAGGTGGTAACACTTCATTGTCTGTAGTGTTAGATTTTAACCACGTTTCAGATAAACAGAGAATCTCAGGGGAGTGGACATCCAGAAGTGCAAGCAATTCATGTACCTTGTTATTAATGCTTCTAATATTGAGATGACAGGCTAAGAGAGAGAGTTAGTTAGCCTATTAATTGTAGGTTTGTAGCTTAGATTGCAAGTAGAGGGGGTATGTGTATCTGAAGTGGGTGGGCCAGGGTTGGGGTGAATATCCCCACCAAGTATTAGGTTAAGTCTATACTTGGTGATGAACTTCAGGAATTTGTTTATTAGTTTGTGGTAGTGTTTGGATCTAGAGCTAATGTGCCTGGAGTTGAGATGTTGATAGACTGAACAAGATGTTGGATAGGACCTGGTACTGTAAGTATGGTTGAAAGTGGGAGGATTTACAGCTGGGGTGATAGTATGGCCTTTTGGGACATGAAATCCCGTGAGAAACTGTTTTTCATACAAGATAAGGAGGTATGGTGCGAACAAGAGGGGTAGTAAAGAGGAGTATATCATTATCTGTGATTCAGCTAGTGAGTTAAGGAACTGTTTTATCTGGTGATGCAACACCAGAAGATAGAGTGGTGAGGTAAAGGTACTGGAAGGGGGATGGGAAAATGCCAGATGAAAGCTAATAGGTGCTATTAGTTGTAGGTAGAAGAATGGGGGTAGGAGGAATTATCCAAGATGAAAGCAGATAGGATCTCTCTCTCTCTCTCTCTATATATATATATATATATATATATGTGTGTGTGTGTGTGTGTGTGTGTGTGTGATCTAGATATATATATATATATATATATATATATGTGTGTGTGTGTGTGTGTGTGTGTGTGTGTGTGTGTGTGTGTGTGTGTGTGTGTGTGCGTGTGTGTGTGTGTGTGTGTGCGCATTTGTATGTGTGTGTCCATATATATATATATATATATATATATATATATATATATATATATATATATATATATATATATATATATATATATCCATATTTCCATCCTTGGCATGAAGTGTGATTATGATGGCTGTGAAATGGGTGTAGTTATCAAATCTCATTCTGATATTCAAAATCTCCAGCTAGGACAACACCAAACAAATGCTTGGTGTGTTAATCATTGACTTACCTTCAATGCCTTCAAATGCAGCATAAATTATGTTGGTAAAGCTTGTATCTGTACCACTTAACCATACAGATATCTTACTCTGGCACAGTCACCAGGTACTTGGGTCTCTGTAGATCATGCCTCTTGAACTTGGTTGACTTCTTCGAAACAGTCACCAAGGCCATTGATGAGGGAAAGGCAGTCCATACAGCCTACCTTGACCTTGCAAAGGCTTTCGACACAATACCCACTGGTATTGTAGAAAAACTTACCAGCTTAAATGTAAACCCATATGTCACAAGATGGGTTGCAAACTGGCTTAAGGACAGAACCCACAGGGTTAGAGTTGCTGGCGCTATGTCAGACTCCAAGCCGGTCACAAGTGGTGTCCCACAGGGTCGGTCCTTGGCCCCTATTGTTTGGCATCTACTTCTCAGAAGTACAGGCCAACATGGGAGGACTTTGGCTGACAAAGTTTGCAGACGACTGCAAACTGGCCATAGTGGAAAGTGCATCGGACACGGATATCCTTCAGAAGGGACTCACGGAAACAGATAGCTGGTGCCAGAGCCATGGCCTGAAGTTAAACGCCAAAAATGTATAGTCATACCCTTCGGAAAAACAAGGTAACCCCAAGCTACCATATAGGCGGCAATCCACTAAGCACAGAAAAGGTTATCAGGGACCTGGGGACCCAGGTTGACAGTGGCCTTTCTTTTGACACTCACGTTGCTAAAGTGGTTAGAAAGACCTTCTACATTGCCCACCTGATCATGAAGGATTCACATCCAGATCTAGTGAGGTCATTGTTCCCTGTACTCTTCACTTATCAGACCAATGATCGAGTACAATGCCCCATTCGGGATGTATCTCACCCGACATCTGCAGCAATTGGAGAGACCCCAAAAGTTCCTCACCAAAAGGATAAAGGGACTCCAAAATCTGTCATATGCTGCCAGATTGAAGAAACTCCAGCTCTATTCAGTCTCATACCGTCTGCTCAGAGGTGACATGTGCCTGACATACAAGGCCATGTCCAACCCGGAATTAATGGATATGCTCCACCTCAAAAAATCGAAATCCACCAAAACCACTAGAACAAGCGACTTAAACCTTAGCATGGATATAAATAGGACGTGCTGGAGGGATAGATTTATCACTCAGAGATCCCTATGCTGTGGAATAAAATCTCGGTCCATGTGAGGCAGAGCACCTCGCTGGCTCTGTTCAAGAGAAATCTTGACCTGTGGATGGGAGATCATAGGTTTACCCCGGGAATCATCTCTGTGTCACTGCTGGACAGAGGCACAACAAACTAATGGGCACAGTATTTTTTCATATAAGGGGTGGCGTAAGCCACAAAACTTTGGGCTAGGCTTATAAATGCCTTAGGGCAGATAGCCTAGTATAAACCTATGAACCTATGTATTGCTTGCAGAATCACCATTGATCACCATGGCTCTGTAGTTGTTGTAAAATCCTTCTACCTTACACAACTTATCCTTTGCGGCATCTCTTCAAGTTCCAAGTAAGTTGTACCCTTACTGTATTCACTCGTTATTAGGCTCATCATTGAAAACAATGCCTCCATTAGCACATACCTCACAAAGTACTGAAAACAATTCATAATAATTCAATGTTACCTCAACAAAAAGATCTCAGGTCTCAGTAACATTAGTTACTCTGATAGACTGAAAGACCTGTCTCTCTAAAATGTGTCCTATACATTCCTGAGGGGATCATGTCCACTAAGGTTCCCATGCTATGAATGACCCAGCACTCTAAGATCACAATCATCATAATAAAACTACTTGCAGACCTATACTATCACATCAACAATACCAGACGTCAGAATAAGTAACTTACCCAATGCATTCCACATTTGTAAAATAGGTTGACTTTACATGTCAAGCAGTACTTCTTTTGCAACCTCTATAACCAATGTGGATAACTGTAAGATTAGAATTCAGGACAAAACAAATAAAAACAGCAAATCCATTTTTTTTTTTTTAAAAATGGGTTGTTTTCCTCTCCCGGATAAAAAGTAAATATTCTTTTCTTTCAATCTTTTGTGGATGAAATTCGAGTTTTAATTTCCTAACCTTGTTATACCTACCATCATGGAAAACTACTAATGGAGTCTCTGTATGTTATGTACTGCTTGATTAACATGCAATGAATAAATAAATAATTTATAAAAAATTAATACTTAGGTAAGCTGTAGTTTATAATACATGTTTCAGCAAGGTTAAGTCTAAGTTATTTACTCACAAAACATATTCATACCCAAACTTACCTCAACATAGGCCTCAGCTTTAGTAAGCAATCTCATTAAATGACAAAGAAGAACATTCACAAGTGGTGATCTTTAAATGTGTGCAAACTGGTCCCTGTGCAATACAAACACAAGCTATTAGCACATCATTTTTGCTTTTATCTACCATCACCACTAGTTGCAACACAAAAAGACAGCTTGGGGGGATTCACAGCTTGGTTACTGTGGAGATACAGAATGCCATTAGTAACCCTCCTCCATCTTGTTATTGAAGCCTTGCTACTAAATACTTCATTCATGTGTGTGTGTGTGTGTGTGTGTGTGTGTGTGTGTGTGTGTGTGTGTGTGTGTGTGTGTGTGTGTGTGTGTGTGTGCATATAGATATTTCTTTAACTTATTGAAACCAAAAATGACAATATTCAGTCATAAATCATAAAAGTCCAATACACATGCACACACGCACCTCTCAGGTCTCACAAATTTGAGGGAATACATCTAATTTGTTCTCAAACTTTTGTTCCATCCCTCCTAAATTTGAAAATTATTTTGAGTTAACAGCACCCAGTAACAGTACCTAATATGACAGCTTCTCCCTAATTATTTTTTTCTTTGTCCATATTTTCAAGGTAACAGTGGAAAGACATGACACATACATGCACAGGTAGATTGTGCTAACACATATGAAGCTACTGGCCACATTAGAAGAGTGGGCCACTTTTTCCATTTTTTTCAGGTTCAACTTGTTTCAGAACAAAAACAAAAATCATGTTTGTTACAAGAACTGTTTACAATTAAAAAATGAGTACATTCATCAAAACAAATAAAATGTCTCCAGCTGTCTAATAGGTTCATAGGTGTGTACTAGGCTAATGGCCCTGGAGCCTTTACAAGGCTAGCCTATAGAAGTGCCCTGGCATCGTGCCATCTGATGTTAATTCCCAGTGCCCCTATCAAGTAGAGCCACTGCAGTGATCCCTGGGGTGAACTTTCTATTTCCCATCCACTCATCAAGATTTCTCTTGAAGAGGGACAGTGAGGTACTCTACTTGACATGTCTAGGAAGTCTATTCCAGAGCATGGGCAGTCTCTGGGTTATGAACCTGTCCCTCCAGCATGTTCTGTTGATTGTGGTAATGAGGTTGAGGTCTCTGGAGCATGTTGTCTGGAGGGATTGGAATTTCTTTAGATGTAGCTTTTCTAACAGAGCTGGGTCAGACATGGCTTTGTAAGTCAAGCAGAGATCACCTCTTAGCAGACTATATGAGACAAAGAATAGCTGGAGGTTTTTGAGTCTGTCCATGTAGGACATGTGTTTAAGGCCTAGGAGCCTCTTTGTCAGGTACTTTTGTGGCCTCTCCAGCTGTTGCATGTGTCTCTTGAGATACATGCCAAATGGTTTTTTATACTCAATGACTGGCCTAATGAGGGAAGAGCAGAGAGAGATGATAACCTCTTTCTTCCTGGATGCAAAACCCTTGGTAATGAGATATGCCACATAGAAGGACTTTCTGACTACATTGGCAATGTGGTGGTTGAAGGAGAGGTTGCTGTCAATCTGTGTCACCAGATCTCGTATAACACCTTCAGTGTTCAGTGAGCTCCCATCGATGTGGTAATTAGTGGGAACTGAGTTTTTCCCAAAGGGGATGACACGTGTTTTGGCATTACGTTTAAGGTCATGGTTTCGACACCAGTCATTGGTCTCAGTGAGGCCTTTCTGTAGGATGTCTACATCACTTGGGGAGTTAATAATGGCTCCCAGCTTGCAGTTGTCTGCGAACTTTGTTAGCAAGAATCCCTATGTGTTGGCCTGAACTTCTGAGAAGTAGATGTCAAATAGGAGGGGACCCAGGACTGATCCCTGTGGGACTCCAGTCGTGACTGGTCGGCAGTCTGACTTGGAGTCTGCTATTTTCACAATGTGGGTTCTATCTGTGAGCCAATTTGTAACCCACCTAGTGATATAGGGGTTGATGCCTAGTTTGGTGAGTTTATCAATAATTCTTGAGTGGGGAATGGTATCAAAGGCCTTGGGCAGATCGAGGTAGGCTGTATAAACTGCCTTGTACTCATCCACAACCCTGGTGACTGACTGAAAGAAGTCAACCAGGTTGAGCAGGCATGATCTACTTTTCACAAAACCAAATTGCGTGGGATCTAGAGTTTGGAGATTTCCTATATCATTATTAATTAGGTCCATAATGAAGCGCTCCATAGCCTTACATATAAGACTCATCAGGCTAATGGGGCGATAATTCCCAGGATCTGTAGTCGCTCCCCCTTTATGGAGAGGGATGACTGTAGCAGTCTGCCATTCAGTAGGGACAAGGCCTAAGGTGTGGCTGTGATTGAACAGGGCACACAGATGTAGTGCCAGTTCACCTTGTAGTTCATGTAGAACACATCCAGGGATATTATCAGGTCCCATGGAAGCTGTATTCGCCTTGAACAATGCACCTTTAACCTGCGCTGCAGTAATACTGGGTACCTGGCATTCCTCCTGTATTGTGATTGGTCCTTTGTGGGGGGGGGGGAGGTAAAGTTGGCACTGAATCTGTCGGCCAGTATTTTGGCAATATCTGTTGGCTCAGTATAGGAGGTACCATTGTACAGTAACTCAGAGCAAACCTGGGTATTGCCGTGGAGATTCCTGATATAACTATAGAAGGCTCTGTGACTGTTTTAAGTATCTGCCGCAATGTTGCCTTCATAGCTGGCTTTAGAGGTTTTGATGAGCGATCTCAACTTTTTGTTGTGGCTAATAAGGGAGTTTTTCCAGTCTTGGGACTTCACCTTTTTCTGTAACAGTTTCTTCCTTCTGTTGTAGAGTTTATTAATGGCAGGGGATCACCAGATTGGCTTCTTGGAGGAGAGCGTCTTTGTTCTGTTGGGTATGGATAACTCCATTTATTTATGTACCTGTTCGTACAGTGCATTGGTGTATGATTCGGCAGTCATGCATCTATTTTCCATTGAATGGGTGCTGTGAAATTAGCCACCTCTGTTTTTAGGAGCCCAAAGTCAGCTTTGGAGAAGTTTATCATGGTGGTTACTTTTGCAGGGGGGGGGGTGAGATGTGGATTTCCATGGTGATTAGTTTGTGGTCGTATCTAACCAGGGAAGAATTGACTATTGGTGTAGAGCAACAGTTGCCCATGTTGTAATAACCAGGTCAAGGATGTTGCTTCCTCTAGTGGGGGCAAGAATTAGCTGGTCCAGGGCATCGGAATTGATGAATTCCAGGAAGCATTGGGCCAGTGTATTAGTGCATGAGTAGTTTTCCCAGTTGATGGAGGGGTAGTTGAAGTCACCTAGTATGAGAGTGTTGGGTTGGACCATAATAGTTTTCAGGGTGCTTAGGAATGTGGAGTGATAGTCTTGGTTCTGTACCTATAGCAGGCTACAACCTGAATTACCATTCTACCAATGTTACAATGTTAATTGTACCTGAAGTATCTCAGATGCATTATGCTGGGCTGCTAGTCTGAAGGTGTGCATATCCTTTATGAATATGGAGACACCACTACCTTTGGAGCTTCGGTCCATGTTCTGGGGCCGAAAAGTGTGGAATGAGTTATAGCCTGGTAGTGCAGGGGTGCTTTCTGCTGCTTTAAACCAGGTCTCTGTTACAGTACAAATGTCGATGTTCTCTATTTTGAGGAGTGCTTCAAGCAAGTGCATCTTGAGATTTAGACTTCTAACATTGAGCAGCATGACCATCAGATTGCATTTATTTATAGCTGTTACGGTGGTAATTTGGTCTTTAGAACATCACATAAAAAAGGCACTATAGGGGTGGCAAGAGCCTTAGCCAGTATCTGGAAACCCAGGGGTGACAGATGCAGGCCATCCCTGGCAAAGCATCGGGGTCTGTCAATCATGTCATCCCAAGCAGACAGATACTGGATCCCCTTAGAATGACACCAGAAAGTTAGCCAATTGTTAGTCAATCATTTTCTGCTTGTACTGCGGTACCATTCTGGACGACAGCAGGATGCTGCTCACAGCTAGGGTCATACCTGCCTGGGCCACATAATCCAAGACCTCCACCATGACTCTTTTCATGTAGTCCAGGGAGGTGCATCTAAGGTCATTCATACCCACGTGGATGGTGTTAGAGTCATACTTGTACTTGTTATGGAGTGAGCTGAGTGCATGTGTTATGTGTCAAATTCTGGCACCCAATAGACAGCTGACTGTTTATTTATTTATTTGCAGTTTGTTAACCGGGAAAGTCCACTGGGCCAAAATGAGCCTGTTTTCAATTAAGGTCCGGGGAGAAAATCTCCATATACAATTATTACATAGCTAATATCTACAAAGTTAAGTACAATACAGTTTTCAAAACTGCTAAAAACACAGCAATACAGAAGACAGAAAAATAACATTTGAGCAAGGTGCTATAACAAAGTATTGAATGAAATTAAAACAAGTATTTTGTAGTACATAAGTATAATTTGGAGTGCAGGCACTTAATGCACTCAGTTTCATGAGGTGAGGGGTATGAAGAATTAGCAGGAGAGTAGAACAGTGAAAGGTGAATAGGCTGAGTTATGAGAAAGGAAAAAAGGGAGAGGGAGTGGAAATGAAATGAAGGGAGTCACTAGGGTGAGTTATGAGCAAGGAGAGAAAAAAAGGATAGTGGAACAGAAATGATATAGAGAGAGTCAGGTGGGGTGAAAGCATGAGCACTCCCAGTGAGAAGACAGGTGGGAATGGACCATGGTCTTGAAAGCAGAGTGGTTTTGGGTGATTCGAATGTGGGGGGGGGTGAATTCCATAGGCGAGCGAGGGAGAAAGGAGACATTGCCGAGGTGCACTTAACGGTTTGTACACTTCAAGGAGGTTTTGGTTACTGGACTTGAGTAGTCTGTCAGGATGATGCAAGGTGAGTATGGATGAGAGGGAAGGGCAGTTAGACGGTTTGAAAATGAGTTTGTGAGCAGTTAACAGTTGAATGTAAGAGAGATAGCGGGGAAGTTCCAGCCAGTTCAAGGGGTGGAGTGCATCACAGTGGAGGGAGGAGGATTTGGTCCCAGTAGCAAACGTAGAGATTTTATTGTAGCAGGATGACAGTTTTGACTTTAGGGAGGATTGAAGGTTGGTAAGGAGAGGGGTTCCATACAACAGAGAGGGGATGAGGTAGGAAATAGACAGTATATGTTTGGAAGAGGGAGTGAGATAACGGCTGTGATGATACAGCATTCCGAGCTTTTGGTGTGTTTTCTTAATACTAGTTTGTATATGAATTTCAAACTTTAAATGTTCATCAATGATAACACCTAGAAGTTTTGTATGGGACACTGTTTCAGTGGGAATCTTATTCTGACTGACTATGGAGAAGGAGTTATCGATAGAGGTGTTTTTAGATTCAGTAAAGATCATGATTTTGGTTTTGGATGCATTGAGAACAAGGTGATTTTTCAACATCCAACACTCAGTATGAGAGAAGGCATCTTTTGTTAGTTGCATGAGTTTGGGGAGAGATTGAGCATAGCAAATTATGGTGGAATCATCCACGTATTTGACAAGTTTGGTATTAGGGATGCACTGATGAAAATTATTAATGAAGATGTTAAAAAGTAAGGGACCCAGTACTGAGCCTTGTGGAACTCCTGTTGGAGTGTGAAGGAAGGAAGAGGTACTATTGTTCCACTTGACGGCTTTCTGTCTATTAGAAAGGTAACTGGAAAAGCACGTAATAGAGGAAGGGGAGAGGTTGAGAAGAGAGAGTATGGACAAGAGAACGTTGTGGGAAACAGTATCAAAAGCCTTTGATAAGTCTAGGAGAAGGCTAGATACAATGTTGCCAGAATCTCGGGCATGGTTGGCGATGTCAAGGAAGGAGAGAAGGGCAGTGGTAGTACTATGTCCAGGTCTAAATCCATGTTGAGTTGGAGAAAGAAGTTGATTGTCTAGGAGGTAGGGAAGGAGTTGCAAATGTATGCATTTTTCAAGGACTTTTGAGATAGGGTACAGGAGGTTATAGGACGAAGTTGGAAACTTCAGTATTGTTATCTCCTTTGTGAAGAAGAATGATAAACGCTTTCTTCCAGAGGAGTGGTACATAAGATTTTTGGATTGAATGGTTGATAAGTATGGTGATGGGAAGGGCTATGCCATCAGCAGTTAGCTTGAGAAACTTAGATGGAAGGTTGTCTGGGGCATGAGAGCATGGTTTTAGTTTTAGTAGAAGTTTTTTTATGATGTGCAGAGAGACGGATTGTATGTTAAAATGGGGGAGTCGATTAGTAGTGATGTCAGCTGGACTAGAGTTGAGGGTGTGGGATGAGGGTAGAGTAGAAGTGTTATTGGAGAATGATGTGGTGAGCTTGGCTATTGAATCAATAAAGAAAGAGTTGAATTGGGTAGCTAAGATATGATCTGGAGAGTTAGGGTCAGGGCAGGGATTGTCTTTTTTCCAGGAGAGAGGAGAGCAGATATATTGTTCCAGAATTTTTGGGGGTTGGGTCTATGATTGTTTTGAAGCTTGGAGTGGTACGACTTTCGGTCTAAAGCAATTTGTTTTTTCACTTTATTACGGAGTTGCTTATACTCCGGTAAGGGTGTTGGGTGTTTTAGATTTATGGTAATGCTTCCAAGATTTATCTCGGAGATGCATGAGTGTAATAGTTGCTTTAGTTAGCCAAGGGGTGGATTTGGTTTTGATTCTTTCATTTCTGGGGGGAGTGAATCTATCTAGTAGGTTATTGAATGCAGTACTGAAGTATGTAACAGCATCATCAAGAGGGAGGGTTTTTACAGGGTCCCAGTTCATATGTTTTAGTGAGTCAGAGAAAGATAGAGGGTTGAAGTTTTTTAGGGAACAAGTTATGATATAGTTGTGGTGAAGATGGAGGGAGGATGTTGAGCGACAAGCAAAGGCAGGGAGATGATCACTGAGGGAGTTGAGTAGGGTACCATTGTCAGAAATGGAGTTGGTGTGAGAAACTAATATCCAGTCCAGAATACTACTGGAGTTATCTTTATTAAATCTGGTAGGAGAGGTAATTATTTGGGTGTAATTGTATAGGTTTATATTCTGAGTTGATGTAGGTGATTGAATAGAAGTCCAGTTTATATTTAAATCATCTAGGAGTATAGTTTCATTGCTTATGCTGGATGAGAACCAAGAGAGGATACCTTCAAGAATGGGGATTTTATTTCCTTGTGGAATATAAAGAGGAGCAATACTTATGTTTTTATGGTTATTCATTTTCAGGAGGGCAAGGGGCAGTTCGGCTGTTGTGAACTGGGTTATAGGCTTGGTAAAGGGTGTCACTGTTAGGGAGGTTACCTTCTCCTTATTCAGCTTAGTGAGTGGGGCATCAGTGTGCCTCACTATCAAGTCACCTATGACTAGTGTATTGGGCAAGCTGTTTTGCCTTAGGGGCTTAGGTTGAGAAGCACACTGTGTAGGTGAGCTATGTGTATTGTGGTGTGTGCTGTGTTGTGGTGGTCGAGTGCATTTCTGCCTTGGAGGTCTCTGCTGTTTGGGTCAATTTCTATTGAGAGCCTCCACGAAGGTGGGTGTGTGGCTTGTGTTTTTATGTGAGAGCTGTGATGGTGGGTGTTCTGGAGGACTATGTGTTGCATGTGGTGTGGTGCAGGTGTTGGCCTTCTCTTCACCAGCTATTCCGGTCTTGGCTTGAGAGTGCATGGCTTCCAATTTTGATATATAAGTTCATCTCTCACAAGTCTGAGTGTTGGGAGGTAAGAGGAGAGGGTTGTCTGTGTACATGAGGCAGTTGCTGCACTGCATCAGAATGCCCACATTCACCAGGTTAATAGAAGAAAGCACAGGGAGCTGCCCTTTAGACATGCCAGGAGGGATGGTCAATATTACTAAGTCCTGGAGCTGTTTCCTTATATATTCCTTTTACAGGAAAAATGTCACTCAAGGTGTCTGAGTCTGTACAGAGTACTGCCAAACACTTGAGGGGAAACTAATACTTAGACCCTGAAAATTTAAGGATGAAGTATTTAGGCAGATATTCTGAAGTTAGGAAGAAATCAAGCAGTACTTACTGAAAATAAAGAATTAGCTTGTCAAGAATGAGGAAAAGAGGGGAGTCACATGAATGGCTACTGCCTGGCTACTACTAATGCTGGTCTCAGCACAGCTTCACTCTGTTGGGATACAATACTCCTTTGCTTCTTCTCCCACCAGAAGCAAAATGTTAGCACCAATCCCAAGAAGAGAAGCAGGCCATGGCCTATTTGGTGATCCACAGTCTTGTCTCAGATGATGGGAGGGTCTGCAGGCTTGTAGCCTTTTTCTGGTAGATGCCTCAAATAGCAACCAGACCATTGGTGATCCACAGTCTTGTCCCAGATGATGCAAGGGTCTGCAGGCGTGTAGCCTTTTTCTGATAGATGCCTCAAATAGCAACCAGACCAATCAGGTACATTAAGCACAGACTCTCACTCTCCAACCAGAAAAAGTCAGGAATCCTCTTATATTATTCAACACACCTGTACCTCAAAGTGTTAAAAAGGTTAAGCTTCCCTTGTTATGGTCTATTCTAGCAGTGGCTAGAAAAATAATAACCAGAAATTGGATTTCAGATACACCTCCTTCGTTCAATGAATTTAAAAATGTTATGACTATAGTGTGCCATATGGAATTGATGACAATAAAATCAAGAACTACTAGAGAAACATCTTATTATATTGTATGGGATAATTTACAAAACTTGTTAAAAAAATCTTAACTTCAATAGCACGGTATTTTAGTGAAATTAATTGATCTGATTGTAGTGGATGTCTTTGTAAATACTTTGGTTATTTTGTTGAATGTTATAATCATATCTATTTTAATTACTTGTATAAAATTGTTATGATATTTCTCTTGTATGTTAAAAACAATAAACTTGTTTTAAAAAAAGAAAAAGTCAGGAATCAATGGACTCTGCTACTACTCTCACCAGGATCATAATATAAGCACAGATTCCAAGCTGTCACCTATAAAGCAGTTATTATGATTCCTGGTGATCAGCAGTCTCCAGGAAATAATGTAACTGCACTCCTTCTCTCACCAGGAGAAAACAGAAGCACTAATCCCAGGATGACTACTGAGAGGCAGAATGCGGGCTCTCCAATAACTAGTGGCCTTGCAATAGATGCTTAAAGGTAAGATGAAATAATTGTTTATCCTAAACACTGCAGTGTGCACTAGAGGAGTTAGATGTAAAAGTAGGTCACTTAAGTTTTTGTGGAGAGTCACTATTTTTAAAACAGCAAGAAAGATTGAAAGGGGGTAGTCACTTTTGTGTTCTGGTACTATGGAATACAGTAGGATGACCAATAAATTTAAATAGTTGAAGGGGAGTGATTTCACAAAATGATAATTTTGTGCTTACTCACACCAGCCAGTAAAAGCAGAGAGGAAATGAGATATATGGTCAAATTAACATAAGAGACAGGCAACTAGAAAGACAGTGGTGTTTAAAAACAAAACAGTAAAAATACAACACTAACCGGGTGGGAGGGTGGGGAATATTTCTAACTCACAAGAAAGAGAGCTGTAGTGTCTTTTCAAGTTTTACTATGCAGTTAAAAGCAGAATACAAGTAAAACACAGTGTAAAGAAAACAAATCACAGTATACAAAATAGAAAAAGGCAATAAAGTAATACAGAATATAGCAAATAAAAAGCAAACTAACCTTTCCCTCAGAGCAAACTGTAGCAGAGTCTGGGTGAGCCTTTCCAACCGATAAAAGGGTCAGTTGCCATAGATATGAACTTTCCCATTATCTCCCTTACCAGCTTAGTAGATATGGGTATACTGAGGCAATGTAGAAATTCTCTCATGCTTATTGATAACCAGTTAATTCTCAAACAAATATATAGTATGTGAGAGATGTATTTACACAATGTCACTGGAGTCCAAGCTCTCACATAAAAGCACCCCTACTGTGAATGAAGTTGAAGGTAATACACACACTGCACCTATCACACACACACATTTCAAAACAGACACATAGGCCCATATATGGTGAGGCACTTAAATGTAACCTACTTAAACCCCAAAGACCTTCTAGTTGAAGTACACAGCAAACTCCCTCAACAACCCTGAATGCACTATTTCAAAACAACACCCACATCAATACGTATGGCTACATTTCATGGAGCCTCTGCTTCTAAGTCCATTAGGCAAGTCACCAGAGAATCCAACATTCTAGTCACTGGAGACTCATAGATTCATAGGTTCATAGGAAGTTACTGGGCTACTGGCCTTGGGGCCTTTATAAGCCTACCCATGTTATACCCTTGTTCCTTTATTGACCATGTTGTATGGTCTATATTTGCAGTTAAAGTCTATGAACAGCACCAACTGCTCCTGTCCAACAGGGACATAGGTCTGACATGCACACGTGCTATACATGTATATATATACATATATATATATATATATATATATATATATATATATATATATATATATATATATATATATATATACACACACACACACACACACACACACACACACACACACATATATATATATATATATATATATATATCTATATAAAAATAGATAAAAAATGTGTGTGTGTGTATATTATATATATATATATATATATATATATATATATATATATATACACACACACACACACACACACACACACACACACACACACACACACACACACACACACACACACACACAAAGTTGCTAGAATAATAGAATTCTGTGTTGGCATGCACTTTCTGAACTATATAAAGTCTGAAACTCAAACGTGTGTCCTTATTTACTGAATTCAATCAACAGTGATTTGCCAGAAAACCACAAATTTTATGAGAAACACACCAATTCACAAGGCAAAAAAAATCAGGACATTGTGTGAAGATCTGGAGAGTTGAGAGGTATGTTACCACTGCACACAGTCTTGCATCCTGCTGCTTTGCAAGGCGGGGGGCCATCCCTAAAGATGAGATTTGGTAAGCATCAAGATTGGCTCTTTTAGACAACCAATCTCTAGTTTGCTTTGCAATGTAAACAGACATGGTTGTGGTTATATACAGGTACCTCAGTCTCATTCAGGAACAAGAAAAACAAAAACACAAATGGATTGTTGCTGTGGGCAGTGTCTGCAACCACTGGCCACAGATACTGCTGCTCTTTTGCATGTATTTTAAAAAAATGCCTCAGCCTCCAAGAGAAAAAAACAAAAAGTTGTTAACATTTTGAGGATGTTTAGGGTTAGTAATTGTCCTTAGGATCTCTTGTGCCAGATAACAGGACCTGCTGACTGCTAACTTAGAAAAAAAAAATCTACACCCCCATCACTGTAATAATTAATTAAAGAAAAAAAATAGGACAGAATCACGTCTGTGGGCAATAAGTAATGTTACCACTACCTGCATATCAATCCTGCTGTTTAAAAAAAAAAAGCAACCCCGAGGATAAGATGCTGGTAAGCATTGAGATCAATTCTTCTAGGCAACATCTCTAGTGTTTACTTCACAACGTATAGGGACACTGCAGTCATTCACAGCCATAAGGAAAAAAACTTGGATCTCTGTAAGTAGAGTGTGCTGTTACCACCATAACTCTCAACCTCTTAGCCCAAGAAATCTGAAAAAAAACTTAAAATAATGGGGGACAAAGTCCCAGAAAGAGAGAGAAATTTTAAATATTGCTCTTATAAACTTAGAAAGTTGCTAGTAACCTGTCAAGGCTGGGCAGATAAGTACTCTGCTAGGGAAAACCTACACAAATTATTTTTTTTTAAAGAAAACCAATGGTTTTACTCTGAATGAAATAACTTTATGCTAGGAAAATTATTTGCCATGGACTATTCTGCCTTGTAAGAGAATTTTACACTTTCTAGTCCTTATATTTCACATATGAATAATTCAGAGGCAAGCATATGTTGGGAGATTTACATGTTTCCTCTATCCATGACGCACAGGGGTGCTAAACCAGGCATGAGTTTGTGGTTACACTTCCATTGGCCCAAATTACATTTAAAGAGAGTAAGTGAAGTACTTTATGTGAAGTGTAAGATGGTTCCACAGCAGTGGTATTCTCTGTGATACATACCCATCCGTCACACATGTTCTGTGCGTTTTCTAAAGCAAGTTGGGATCCATACCTCTCAACCTTTTAGCACAAGAAATCTGGACAATGGCAAAAATAATGGGGGGGGGGCTAAGGCCAAAAAATAACACATTTTAAATATTGCTCTTATAAACTTAGAAATATGCTAGAATAAAAGGTTTTGTGTTGGCATGCATTTTCTGAAAGAAATGAAGTCTACAAATCAAATGGCTGTCATTATTTAGTAACTTCAATCCTGAATGATTTGCTAGAAAACCAGAGATGTTATGAGAAATAGACCAAAAATATGAGGCAAAAATTTGGACATTCTGTGAAAATCTGGACAGCTGTGAGGTATGTTGGGATCCATTAGTGGGGGTTTAAGACACTACTGGGCTTAAAAATTTGTAATAAGTCTGACAAGATAGAGTTTGTTGAAGGTCTATATGGAAGGCAGTGGCCTCCTCTCAGTAGTCTTATAATACTGAGGAAAGGGTAGGCCATGAGAAGGTCTGCATAGTTTTTACAATTTAGGGCCTGATTCTTTTAGTGAGAAAGCATTGTGGCCATTCCAGTTATGACAAATACTTGGAGACACACATACCAAAAGGGGCATTATACTCAGTGATTGTTCAAAAGACTTCTGAGTACAGTTGAGGGATTACATCCATGGATTTGGATGCAGTACTTTTAGATATAAGCTGTGCAAGGAAAAATGTTTTTTGTACAACAATGGATACATGGTGATCAAAGGACAGCTCATTGTCAAAACAGGTTCCCAAATCCATAACTGTGGGATCTTTTTTTCAGAGGGTATATTGTCAATGTGATAGTTACAAGGTGAGTCATGCTTGATGAAAGATATGATTATACACTTCTTACCATTTGGTTTTGCTAGTCCATGGTTTTGACTTCAACTATTTGGGCAGACCCCTTGGAGGAATTTGATGTCCTCCAGGGTGTTTATGATGGCACAGAGTTTGCAGTCATCTGTAAAGTTGAGCAGTCACAAAACTTTAACATTAGCTCAGATCTCAGTGAAGTAAATGCCAAAGTGTAGTGGTCCAAAGACTGAACCTTCAAGTACACCACTTGTGACAGGTTTTTTGGAAGAGGTAGAGTTGATTTCCCTATGCAAATGCGATGCACTGTCTTTCAGCTCACCATTCACAGGTTAGTACTAGGCTATCTGCTTTTCTTGACCATTTTAAACCAATTTCCCTTGATTAGACTCAAACCCTGTACCTCTCGTCTGTGAGGTAGCACTTTAACCATCATGCCAACTCCCCCATTGCAAATCACATTTCAAAAATGTCCTTTTTCAAAAAGCAGTTTAAGCAGCATAGGGCTAATGAACAGGATTTTAAAACCCAATGGCAAGGAGGCTCAAAAAATGAGAAGGAAAGGGCTTCCAGAACCAAGGACAGGCCAAAAGGTCAGAATGGCTACTTGCCTTTACAGGTTCACACCCCCCAGCAATCTTTCTGTCAGTCTAGGTCTGCATCTTCCCCGGTGGCATCATATTATCTCAGACAAACAGGTTCTGAATGATCAGCGGGGGTAAAGATAGCAGTGATATTCATTCTCCCTTTTCAGGGGATTCCTCCTCATCATATAAACCAACCATCCCTGTTTTCTCCAGTTTTGGGCCAAATGTTATCTCAGGGGTCATAGAACTAGTGCCCTCAGATCAGATGGGCAAAGGCTTTTATTCGAAGATCTTTCTGGTGCCAAAGAACGAGGAAGCTTGGAGACCATTCCTAGATCTGTCCTTTCTCAATTCTATGAAAATGTCCCAAATTTCAAACTGTTATCCCTCCAAGCCTTCTTACCTCTCATTCCCTTACTGAGTTTCATGGTAATTAAAAATGTTTGCTCTCACATACCTTTGGCAAAGATTTCAGACATTTCTGTATCTGACTTACATTACCAGTTCTCTATCCTATCCTTTGGTTTATCTACTGCACCTAGGGCATTTACAAAGTGTCTATCTCTAGTAATGCTTATTGCATGTTTCAAGTCATTCACATATTTTCATAACTGGACAATTGTCATATATTTGCAGACTCTTTTTCCAGTAGGCAAAATTCTTTGTCACGATCCTCATGCTCAGTCCAGGGTTTTGACTGAACTTACAGATGTCATCTCTTATTCCCTCACAAAGAATAGTTTTTCTGAGATGTCTTCTAGATACTTCCCAAGGAAGAACTTTTCATCAACTCGACAAAGTAGAACTGTACAAATAAATCTTTCTGAACCTTTCCAAACAATCTCTGGCAACTATCAAGGAATTCTGGGCTTCATGGCTTCTGTGGTTACCATTCCCTTGGCTGGACTTCACATGAGAAAAATTCAGTGGTATTTCAGATCAGTCTGGTCTCAAAATCAAAACCCTTTATCTTTTCAAATTCCACTGCTGGGGGTTGTGAGCTGGGAGGTTTTGTGGTTGGTGGACCTGTTCCCTCTCAACCCAAGTCTCCCTTTATTCTTTCCTCCTTCTCTTTAATCTGTTAAAACAGATGTTTCATACTTTGCTTGGGGACGGTAACATCACAAGGGGTGAAACAGCAAGGTGTGGATAGAAAAAAACACATCAATGTCAAAGAGTGCTTTGTAAACCCTAATTTGAAGAGGTCCTGGGGATCAGATAATTTATCACAGACAGCACCACAGTGACGTAGTATATAAATAAGCTAGGAGGTACCAGATCATACCCTCTTTGCAGACTTACTACAACAGCCTGGAAGGAGGTAATACATCTTAGTTTCAGTCTTCTAGCCACATACATTCAGTCAGAGTAAAATAGTGTAGCAGTCAAGCTGAGCAAGTTAGAACATCATGAATGGAAGTGGTGCCCAATGGTCTTCCAGGAAATGATCCAGCTGTGGAGAACACCTTTAATAGATCTAATTGCCTTCTTTTAAAACAGACAGTTAAGGAAATTCTGATCCACGATTCATTGCAAACAGGTTAGGAAGACAGATGCCCAGTCATTCTCGTGGACATAAATGTTCCTGTATGCTTTTCTACCCTTTCCACTGGTAACAATAATGGTTCTAAAGATCGCTAAGATCTCTTGAAAGGTATTGATGGTGGCTCCCTTTTGGCCCAGACAACAGTGGTTCTTCCTTATTTTGAAATTGGCCAAAGTTAAGTACCAGAAGCTTCCCCACATACTGAGGTTGTTTGATAGACTCCACCCTGAAAACACTTCATTGGATTGCTTGAATGTCAGACATTTGATCCCCTTTAGGCAACCTTTTTTCTGAGAATGTGTTGCAGGTACTAAAAGAGAGTAAAACACTAGTACTAGAAAATCATATTTGTATAAGTGGAAGAGATTTTCTAGTTAGTGCCATGCTAAGAATTAGGACCCTTGTAATACATGGATGCATCTGGCCTTTCTTGCCCATCTATCAAGATTTGTCTTTCAGCCATTTCTGCCGGTTTCTCCTTAGATCCTTCCTCCTTTCGCCTGTTCTTAAGTCATGTAATTTTAGAAATGGGTTTTACATATCCATCTACATAAACATCAGGTACATTTTTCTTGGTATCTTAACTTTGATCTTGAAGCACTGACACTTCCATGTGGACCAGCTCATGAGGCTGATTTGAGGTACTTGACATGGAATACTGTATTACTCATTGGTCAGGCTTATGTTAGAAGAGGATCTGAGTTACAAGCTCTTATGGTGAGTCAACCCTACTTCATTCTCCACAAGGACAGGGTGCTTTGTGCACAAATCCTTCTTTTATGCCTGAAATGGTTTCAGAGTTTACTTTGAGCCAGTCTCCTAATATCCCTGTATTCTTCCCAGACCATAAAAACATGGGAGAAAGAACTGGACATAACAAAAATCCTTCAGGAAAGTTCATCAGCTATTTGTCTGTTAAGAAAGTAAGAAAAAAGGACAACCTCGTTCAAAGGAGACAGTTTATAGATGGTTATCCCATGATATTTCTTTTTACTATTCTGAGTATAATCAAAAGCTCATGTTTACAGTGTTTTTCGATTACTTCAGTATTATAATGTTGGCACACTCCCCAGTGCATCCAATAAAAGAAAATGCAGGTACTCCACAACAATCAAAGCCAACCAGTCACTGATATAGTAAAAACTGCTTTTATTGTAAGAAAGTAAGCGCTTTCACATCTGCTAAGGATGCTTCTTCAGACTTTGATAAAGACATTTCATTCGAGTTGTTTTAATACAAAACATATGATCCACCCAGCCAATGAAATCACACAGCCAATAAAATCACATAAAATTGTTATGTTTCCATATACTATTAGAAAATCTAAAAGAGCATGTTCATAAGTAAAAAATCATATTTATAATTAAAAAATACTACTTACTACTAATATATATGTGAAAAACATATATAAGAACAAATATATTAAAACAGATGTATTAAAGCACATATGTACTATATACTATATGAATGTCTATAGGAAACCTTGTAGGAGGAACGCCTATTTACATCGTGATATGTTTTGTATTAAAACAACTCAAATGAAATGTCTTTATCAAAGTCTGAAGAAGCATCCTTAGCAGATGTGAAAGCGCTTACTTTCTTACAATAAAAGCAGTTTTTAGTATATCAGTGACTGGTTGGCTTTGATTGTTGTGGAGTACCTGCATTTTCTTTTATTGGATACTTTGGTTTGAATATAGCAGGTACCTTACCCCCAGAGGATTTTTTTGGTCTACACTCCCCAGTGCAACAGTCTTGCCACATTATTATGCAATTCAGTATATAGTCGTTCTGCCACTAGTATGTCACAACCTGCAACAAGGTGTGCAATTGTTTCCAATTCTGTTTTACAAATCCTACATTTGTCTGTTTCTTCCACATGTTCAATGGACTTTGTAAATCAACATGTACATAGTCCACTATCTTTGGCCGCCAATATTAACCTTTCATATTTTGAATTGAATTGGCCTGTCCTTAACCATTCCTGCATTCGATCCCGATCAACATGAGGTTGTTCCAGGAGTTTTCTATACTTGCAACTATATTTATACTTTTTCCACATTTCTTGCCTTCTCATCTGATTCTTCACCTTATACCCCTATTTGTTCTAAAAAAACAAAACAAAAAAAAAAACTGCCATGTATTACGCAATGCCAAAAATTTGGTAATAAACTCATGTACTGAACTGTATTTTCATATTCTGTGATCATATTAGATAATGACTACCAATTTTTGTTTAAATTTAATAAATACTTGTAAGTATTGCAATCTAATTTTATTTTGTTTATATTATGTACTGACTACCAATTTATTCTCTAAATTTAGAAGTCTTTTAAGTATTATAAACTACATTTATCAATATTGTGAAACCTTATTTTCTCTGTATTAATTGTGGAGCTTTTCTCCCCGGGCCTCCGCTGAAAATGGGTTCCGGACCCAGTGGACTTTCACGGTCAACAAGTGTCAATAAAATAAATAAATAAATCCTTCTTTTATTTGTTTGACACATTCAGTTGCTGCCTGATTTTTATCTGCTTCTGGTTTATTTTCCATTCCTGCTTGACGCTGATATGCTTCTGCTAGACTAAGAGGGGAAGTCATCTTAGATTTATTTTCCTCATGTTTCAAAACATTCACTATGTTTGGGTCTTGTGATGTCAGCAGATATGTATGCATTATCCACAATTGCAGATCTATACATGTAATCAATTTCAGGGAGGTCCATACCTCATTCGGAATGGGGAATATATAATCTTGGTATGCACTGATTTCTATAAATCATTTGATAAGCATGAAGCATCCTAATAGTCCTGTCTAATCTATCCAACACATTTTGGGGCCAGTCAATCACTCAAAAACAGTAAGGACAGCAAGAGCAAATGTATAGCTTGAACTTTGTTCCTAGATGTCAACACTGTTTTTAGGATTAATTTAACTCTTCAAAATATTCCTTACTGAGTTTTATTTGCATTTGTTCATGTTTTATTGTTGATCCTTCATCAGTTCCCAAATATTTAAACACTCCCTCCTTCTCAAGTTCTTTTATACCACATTCCTGTCCCAAACTAATGTTTTCTTGGTGATACAGCTTTCTTGCGGGTTGCTTTTGCACATTTCTGAAGACCAAATGACATTCTTATATCATCTGAAAAAGGTTTGACTACTTGCAGTTGTGCTTTCAGTTCCTCATCTGATGAGCTGTATAGTTTTAAATCATTGACAAAGAGAAGATGAGAAGTCTTTACACTTTGATGCTTTTTGGGAGACAAATTGCAGCCATGACCTAATCTGTTAAGCAGACAGCTTAATCGGTTAAGGGCAAGGCAAAAGAGCAGCGGTGACGCAGAGTCACCCTGGAATATCCTCCTTTGGATTTTTATCCCTGGAATAATAAATAATTTGTCCTATATCATGGCTTAACTGCAAAGCAGTTTGCCACTGTTTCATGGTTGCTGTGATGTAGTTTGTAAGTGTAAGATGTATCTTATACATTTTTAAACATTTTTTTATCCATGAATGTGGGATACTGTCATATGCTTTTTTTAGTCTGTCCATGCCAGGTCTATATTATGAAGCTGAAACGGCAACACAGCAAATGCCGTTTCAGTGACACATAAACACCAATCTACCACTTCAGCGAATGGCCAGAACATTGATTTTTTTCCAAGGGAAAAAAATTGGTAGTCCAACCACACACAAAACACCATCCTAACATTACAAACTGGGGGGCTTCACCCCCACACCCCCCACACACCCCTAAGTAAATATACCCACTCCGAGATCACACTACAATGGGGAAAACGGCAATTACACAGCGATGGTCAAGTGATTTTTTTTCCCTTGAAAAAAAATCATTGTTCTGGCCATTTGCAGAAGTTGTAGATCAGTATTTATATGTCGCTGAAACAGCATTCGCTTGTTGCCATTTGGGCGGCATAATATAGATGTGTCCATGCCATACTTCGATTCTTCCCTTTTTCAGTTCTTCACTATGAGTTTATTTACCAACAAATGATCCTTTGCTACATATGACTTTATTTTATTACCCTTTTGTTCTAGTGCCATAATTGAGTTTTCTTTTTTTCTTTAAAATAACTACAAACTCTGTCGGCATGAATTCCAGTGTATAGTTTATACGGCGTCAGAAGGCAAGTTATTGGTCTATAGTTTTAGGGTGGCTTACAGGTTCACTCTTTAGTAGGAACATTGTTTTCACTGCTGTAAGCCAGGCTGGTGTCTGTTCGGAGTATGCATATAAATAGTTTTTACTCATGGCTAAATCTTTCTGCAAAGAAGGTACTGCATCTGTGTCTGGGGTTTTCCAATTAGAGGCTTTTCTTAACTTTGTTTCAATCTCTTTGGCTGTTACTTCATCCCATTTCATATTCTGACCTTTGAAGTTCTTATTCTTTCTTTTACTTCTTCTATCCATTTTGCATCTTTATTTTCCACAGGATCTTCAGAAATATTTATCCTAAATGTATCTATTTCTTCTTTTTTTTGTGGTGTTTGAATTCATTTTACCTTGTTTCCCAGTTCTCTATAAAACATTTTTGAGTCATCAATAAATTGATTATTTTGTACTTTTCCTTTATATGTATGTGTGTGTCTTCTAAGTTTTTCTGCCTGAGCTGATATTTTTAGTTTATTATTTGCAATAGTGCATGATAAGTCCTGATCCGTTATAATACTGTGTGCACATTGCTTTTATCACGTCTGTCTTTCTGAATATTTTTGTTGATCTGTTCTGTCTTCTATACTCTTCTAACAGTGACACTTCTTGTGTTAATAGTTTTATAGTTTTCTCTATCCGATACTTCCATGATGGCTTTTGATTTCTCCCCATCCTTTCCCTCACTACCCTGTGTTCTTGTGGTAGGACTTTGGTATTAATTTGGCTGCACAGTAATGTATCCTATTTACTTTTATTATATTGCATGAATCACTATGGACAGTCCTAATTATTGTGTTCAGCTGGGAGAGTTTCTCAATGATACCCGAGTAGAAATTGTGTCAAAAGCCTTGGCTAGGTCACAATAGGCAGTATGCACTGTCTTACATTCATCCATGGCTTTGGGGACTTTCTTGAAGAACTCTAATCAGTTTAATAAGCATGAGCTACCCTTAACAAAGCCAAACTGGGTTGGAGCTAGAGTTTGAAGGTCACCTATGTCCTTGTTGATAAGGTCCATGATGATTCTTTCCATGGACTTGCAGATGAGGCTAGTTAGACTTATAGGTCTATAATTCCTAGGGTCAGTTGATGGCCCTCCTTTGTGCAAGGAGATTACTGTTGCTGTTCTCCACTTTGCTGGAACAAAGCCAGTTCTCAAGCTATGGATCAAGAGAATGCCAAGTGGGTCCACTAGGTCATGTTTAAGATAGCTTAATAAGCAACCTGGAATATTAACTGGTTCCATTGAGGTGATGTTTTTGGCATTGGAGAGTACTCTATGACCTGATCTCTAGAGGTAATAGGTAGAGGACTGTTGTCAGATACGCTTTGGGGTATGGCTGGTGGGGACAAGGGGGTGAAGTTTGCAGCAAATATGTCAGTTAGCAGGTTGTCAATTTTCTCCGGTATACTATGAGTGGTACTATCTACTACCAGTTTGGCACACAGCTGGGCATTTCCTTTTAGATTTTGGATGTAGTTAAAGAATGTCTTATGATCATCCTTAGCTAGGGATGCTATTTTAGCTTCCTAATTAGCTTTAAAGGACTTTACAAGATTTCTAATTTGCTTGTTCAAGCCACAGAGGGAATTCTTCCTCTGCTGAGTCAGTTCCCTCTTGTTCTTAGACATCGGTTTCTTCATTTTGTTACATAATCTGCTTATACTGAGGTCCACCAGGGTGGCTTGTTTTTTCAGGAGGACCAGGTTTTTTTCTGGTCAGGTACAGCTGAGTCTATGCAGTTGTTTAAATGTTCATACAGGGCATTTGTGTATACCTTTGCATAGCAGTCTTTGCTGTGTGTGATTGCGGGGATAGAAAACATTTATACCATCGCTTAGTAGGCTGCAGACTGTCTGTTCTAGAACATTTGTATTGACACATTCCAGGAACCTCTGGGTGAGCATGTTTGT